>NW_028135685.1:0-252091 GCF_964662115.1 Mustela nivalis
GCCCGCCGGGGGTCGGCCCGGGCGCGGGGGGCGGCCCCGGGCCCAGCGCCAACGCCGCCCCCGCCCCCGGCAACGCGGCCGCCGCCGCCGCCGCCGCCGCCGTCCCGGCCCCCGCCGCCCCGGGGCCGCCCCCCGCGCCCGGGCCGGGGCCGGGGCCGGGGCCGGGGCCGGGGCCGGGGCCGGGCGCGCAGGCCGCGGCGGGCGGGGAGCGGGCGGCCGAGGAGCCGGGGGCGGCGGCGCTGCTGCGCGAGCCCGCGTACAACTGGCAGGCCACCAAGCCCACGCTGAAGGAGCGCTTCGCCTTCCTCTTCAACAACGAGGTGCTCTGCGACGTGCACTTCCTGGTGGGCAAGGGGCTCGGCGCGCAGCGCATCCCGGCGCACAGGTGGGCCGCGCCCCGGGCCCCGCCGCCGCCCCCGGGCCCCGCCCGCACCCCGGCCCTGCCCCCGCAGCCCCGCGGCCCCGGCCCCGCCGCGCCGCTCCCCGGGCCCCGCCCTCCCCCGACCCTGGGACCCCCCCCCCCCAACCATCCCATCGCGGGGACCCAACCGCTGCAGGGACCCGCCACCGCCGTGTCCCCTGAGCCCCAGCGCGCCTGGGACCCACCTTGCCCCAGGCCTGTGACCCTGCCAGGCCCGCCCTCGCCCTCCACCCGTCCGCCCTCTGATACTGGCCCTACCCTGGCCCTGGGACCCCACCCCCAGCCCCCCAGCGGACTCCTGCCCTCCAGACCCACCGTCCTGCCCCAGTGGCCTGCTGCACCAAGTCCCCCATCCTCCCCGGCTGGGGACCTTCAGGCCCCCACCAGACCCCCCCACCAGACCCCCCACCTCTGGAGCCCAGGAGCCAGATTCCTAAACCGCATAACCCCCTCAGTGATCCCAGGTCTGTGACACCGCAGCCCATGTCTGCCCCGGTCTCCAGGCCTGGTCTCTGTAAAAGGGACCATTGTTGGCCAGGGTCGGCCTCCCTGCCAGTCTCCTGGGTGCAGCCCCCAGACCCCCAGCCGGCCCGGGGCGGGGGTGGGGGGGCTGATGTCAGAGCCCTGTTCAGTCCTGGTCTTTCTGCCCTTTGCACTCCAGGGGGCTGGGGCAGGGATGGGGGGGGGCGGCTGGGAGGCCTCCGTCGGGGGAGGGGGGCGGGGGGTGTCTTGCCACTGGCCTGGAATGTTCCACAGCGAGCGGTCCTCCAGCCTTCCTGACATGTGGCCTTTATTTAACCTGGGTCTTTGAGATGTTTCTTTCTGGCTTTTTCTTGGTTATTTATGTGCAGCTGGATTTAGATTTCTGTCTGCAGAAGGTTCCAGGCCTTTGGTTGGGTCCCCGGGACCTCCTCCGCCGTGTGCGTGCAGCTACATGGGCCTCTCCCCTGCCTGGAGTAGGGGACTGATGCGTGTGCGGGTCCTTCCCAGAACCCCCCCTCCCGCCCCAGGCCTCCTGCATGTCCATCTGATCCACTCAGCCCGGTCTGGCCTTTAAAGCTGTTCCCCCCAACCCACCCAGCTTTGGGGAGCGCACAGAATGAGCAAGGTGGGGCCTCATGAGCTCCTGCCCGCCTGACCCACGCCCTTTGGGGATGGGGCCCCGTGGATGCAGCTGGAAACCCCACGAGGTGGGGGGGCCTCAGGGTTTCTGCTGCAGGGGAGTGACCGGCCGCCCCGCGTGCCCTTAACCTTAGGACATATACTCCAGGGTGCGTGGCTGTTGGTGATGAAGAAAGGATGGGGAAGGTGGGCGTGGGACCCCCAGAGGAGTCCGGGAAGGGTGTGGCGCGGCTGGAGCTCCACGGATGGGCTCTGGTGGGAAGGTCAGCCTTGTGTGGTTTCTGGTGAGCTCTTCTGGGAGCAGGAGGGAGTTGTGGCCCGGGAGAGGACGGGCGAGGACAGCAGGGATCCTAGCCCTGCGCGGGTGGTGCCAGTGCCCAGCGGGACGAGGGGGAGGGGAGGCCTGGGGACCAAAGGGGCTGGGCCTGCAGCAGGTGCAAGGGGGCGCTTTGGGCAGAGGGACAGCGGCTGCTTTGAAGGGGGGGCCTGGCTGTGGATGCAGCCTGCACGCGCTTGGTGGGGACCCTCGAAACAGCAGGTGCAGGTCCTCTCCCTGGAGGGCTTGGGGTGGCGGCTTGGTAGGGGAGGAGGGGGTGGGCTGCAGTGGCGGGTCCCTGGACCCTGGCTCCAGCATCCTGCGGAAGGACAGGTGTGGCAGGGATGCGTCCAGGGCCGAGACACCTGGCGGTGGGGGGAGGCGGCTGGAGGCCCTGTGGGTCTGGGGTCTGCAGCGTGCGGGGACAGAGCCGTGGGAGGGGTGGGGTAGCCTGGGAGAGGTGTGGGGTGCGGAGCGGCGTGGTGCTGAGGAGTGGCTGTGAGGAGCCACCCCGAGAGGGGTCTGGGCACAGGCGGGGCGGCAGGCACTCCCCTTCAGACCGGCCTCCCGCTGGACCGTGGCTTCGTGCACGGGCGGCCACACGAGTCCCGAGTCCCCAGGGAGCCTGGGCCCGAGACTCCCGGAGCCTGTGGGTTTGATTGCCAGCCAGGGTCCGGGTCCGGCTGACGGCACTTTTCTCGTCCCTGTGCCGTGGCACTGACGCCCCACTCTTTGGCCGCTACTGATAGAAGGTTCTAGTTCTTTTTCTTTCTTTTCAGCCTTTGGGTTGTGATTTTGGACGCGGGGGTGAAATTTGCCCGCAGTGATCATGTGGATCACTGCCCGGCGAGTGGCCCGGGGCGTTCTGGGCCTCGGTTTCCCTACCTGTGAACTGGGTCTGACAGCTCAGATGCCTCCACCCCGGGACTTCCAGGAGGACAGACTTGGTGACCCCACCAAGTGCTTATCGCAGGGGTCCAGGGTGAGCGTAAATAGAGGTGGGGACGTAATCCAGGGCGTGAGGTCAGCAGGCCAGGGACCCTGTAGGGAGGGGCAGAGGCTCGGTACCCCGGGGCCCCACTGGCGTGTGCCGGGGCTCCCCACCTGGGCCCAGATCCTAGGAGGTGATGGTAGCCTCATTGTGGGGAAACCTGGCACACCCCCCTGAGCCAGGGGCAAGGTCAACTTGAGTGTGATGGTGAGCGTCCGTCAGGGACTCCGGGTGGGTCAGGCCAGAAGGGCACCTCGCCTCTGTGTTCTTCCCCAGCGTTGTGGGTTGAATGGTGGCCCCCGAAAAGGCTTGTCCACACCCCAGTGCCTGGTACCTGTCAATGGGACCATATTTGGAAAAAGGGTCTTTGCAGATGTGGTGAAGTTCAGGGTGTCAGAGGTCACCCTGGACTGTCTGGTGGGCTCCAAACCCAGTGACAGGTGTCCTGGGAGACAGGAGAAGCCCCCGACCACCACAGAGGCAGGCACTGGAGCCCTGGGGCCCCCTGCTGCTGGAGGACGCAGGCAGGACCCTCCCCTGCAGCCTTCCAAGGGCCCTGCCGCCCCTGCACCGGGACTTCTGGCCTTCAGGACTGGGGGACGGTGGGATTCTGTTGTCGAGAGCCACCCAGCGCGTGGGAGACCGGGGTCTCCAGGCTGACCCCAGGACAGACCCCAACAGACCCAGATCAGGCTCACGCGGTGGGACGCCTGGCCAGGCGTCCTGGAGACTGTCAAGGTCACGAGAAGCAAGGAAAGGTGGAGATCTTGCCGCACGCTAGGGATGCCTAAGGGGGTGGCCAGACGCCATGTGGGTCGCTGGTGGTGTCCTGCCACAGAGGGCAGGTTCGTGCCCCTGCTGAGGCCCACGGCAGAAGGCAGACTGGGGGAGGGGCTTGTGCCAACCACGAGGAAGGCCCCTCGGGCTGGCCCACCCCCTGCCCCAGGCTCCGGTGGGCATGGGTTGGCCGGGGGTGGGGGACAGCAGGGCCCTGGGCCCTCGTCTGGGGGCTCTGCTTGGCCTTCACCCTGTCCCCTTCCCCTCACGTGTACATACAGTAGATGCATTCAGTAGGTGCTCAGTCACTGCAGGGCCGCTGACCTGCCCGAGTCAGAGGTCTCGTCGCTGCGGAAGCCCTGGGTGTCTCCTACTCCCGCAGTCGGTGGCTCCGATGCCCCAATTCCTCCCGTCGTGGAGAACGGAGCCCTGCAGGGGGTGCCCACGGGGAGCGGTGTGTGGGGTCCCGGGGCATCGACTGTTCTGCTCCCAGATCTTGGCGATGACTGGCCGTACCGTTTGTTTGGGGCACTGCCGAGGCCCTTGTCCTTTGTTGAGACTCTGGGCTGGTCTCCCCCTGACGCTGACCCTTCTGTCGCTGATCCCGGCCCCGCCCTGTCCCCCCCCTCCACCCCCGGCAGACAGTCAGGGACGCGAGGCGCCGGCGGGATGCACCCCTGGGCCACCGACACTCCGGCCCTGGCGCCGGCAAACTGCGGTGAACGGCCACACGGCCTCCGTCTCAGGTGCTTGCTTCTGCCCGGCGGGACAGGGCGGTGCGGGCAGCGCCATCCGTGAAGGGGTGCGGCCGTGTTCCGAGAAAACTTCATTTGCAGAAACGAGCGGTGGGCCGGTCTGCCGTCCCGGGCCGACTCCTGGTCCCTTGGGTTTTCAGCTGCCGAAGGAGTTCGCGGCGAGGCCGGGTGCACCGGCCGCACCAGGCTGGGGAGCGCGACGGTCAGGCTGGGCGCGTCTGGGCCCGGGAGCCCTCTCCGCTGGCTCAGGCCGTTGTCCGGGTTCGCGGGACGGCTGCGTGGTTTTCCACAACGACTTTTGCACATTTATTGCCGATTTTTGTTCACTTTTTTTTTTTCTCTGTCATGAATAATCTTCGTTATATTTTTCCAGCTGGTTCTTGCTGGGAATCATGTTTATTTCTGTCTGATTTGAGCGATGTCTGTCCGAGGCCTTGTTCCTGCTAATCGTCGGGCGGATTCTGTGGTCTGGCACCGCCGATAGGTTTTCCGGTGGTGACGGGCGCCCAGAGTCCCACTGTCCCACGCCAGCTGCCCGTGGCCGCCGAGCCTTTGAAATTCAGTTGTCGCAATGGAGGGATTGAATCTTTAATTTCTTAAAAAGATTTAATTTGTTTGTTTGAGAGAGAGAATGAGCAGGAGCAGGGGCAGGAGAGGCAGACTCGCCGCTGAGCAGGGAGCCCGACGCGGGGCTGGATGCCAGGACCCGGGGTCATGGCCTGAGCCGGAGGCAGAGGCTTCACCCACCAAGCCCGTAGGTGCCCCAGCGAAATCTTCAGATTTAAAAAAAAAAAGGTTTTGGGGGATTTCTCTACGCTGTTGTGTTCAGTACACTGAACCCTTGAGTCATGGCGGGGCGGGGGCTTGCCTGCCCCCGGCCAGAAATCCACGCGCCACTGTCCACCCTCCAAACCGCCCCTGCTGGTAGCCTAGTGGGGGCCACAGGCCGTGCGACGCCCGAGCGGACGCTTTGTCCGCCATGAGCCGTGCTCTGAGGATCGGGAGGAGAGAGGACGTTGGCAGCCCCGGCAGCGCTGGCCGAGGGACACCCGCCCGGGCGTGGGCCCCTGTTGGAGGCCCAGCGACAGCTCTGTTACCTGTTCTCAGGTTTAATTTTATTTGTTTATTTATGGACGGCAGAGGGAGAGCCTCCAGCAGGCTCCTCCGCTCCTGTGCCGCCCGGGGCGGGGCTCGATCGCATGACCCTGGACCTGAGCCGAAATCAGCCCGAGGCTTAACCCGGCGGAGCCCCGGCTCAGTCCGGGTGTGGCCGGGGTAACTCCGCAGCTACTGAATTCCGTGCGGGGGCAGACGGCGCCGCGTCCATGCCGGGGCCGCGTCCAGCTGCCCTGGCTTCTGCGCGGCCGGGCGCGAGGCTGCGGGTGGAGACCCAGGTTCTTAACTCCGGGGTGGACCTGGGAGCGGACAGCTGGGACTCGGGGGGAGCCCTGACGTTTGACAGTTGGAGAAAGCGCCCGCCTGGGGCTCCCCGGCTCTCCGCTGCTCCACTCGGGGATCCCCGGGTCGTGGATCGATCCGCGACAGGCTCCCTGCTGGGCGAAGTCTGCTTGTGGGGCTCCCTCTGCCGCCCCTGCGTGTGCGCGCTCTCTTGAATAAATCAGATCTTTCGTAGAGAAGGAAAGCGCCGGCCTGCTTCCCGGCGCCGCCCCGTCTGCCCCCGTGATCTCGGCCTGGTGGCTCCGTGGCTCCCTCCGGTCTGCGGGGGCGCCGGGGGTCGCCGTGGCTTCCCTTCAGGGAGGGGTTCGCAGGGGCTCCCCTCTGCTTGTGCGGGTCCGCAGCTCCTTCTCCGTCTGCGCTCGTTTGTTGGTGTAAAACCGTTCCGAACTTCATCTTCTCGAGGGTCCGCAGCGACTGCCCGCCTGGCCGCTGAGTCCCGCGGCTTGCGTCTCCTCCGGGGGCGGCGGGCTCACGAGGTCCGCCGTCCCCGTGTGCACCTGCTTCTCGCCTTGGGTTGGGTCGGCTCCGCGCTCGCTGGGCGCCGGGGATGGGCGCTCCCTCGCCGAGTCCCGGGCTTGGCCTCACGGACGCGCGGCCCTTGGTCCCGGCGGCGCCGGTCGTCCCCGTGGCCGGTGGTGGTCTCCCCCAGGCCGGCCGGGGGCCCTGCTCGGCGGCTGCGGCGGCCCTCCTCCGCCCGTGCGTCGCTTCTGGCGCTGCTCTGTTCCCAGCGCGTGGCCCTTTCTCGGCGTGGCTGTGGCTGTGGTCATCGGACTCGTGTTTGGAGAGCGCGCCCTGGCTGCTGCCAGCCCCGCCGTGTGCCCGACGCGCGACCGTGGCGTGTGCGCGTGGAGGCCCCCAGATACGCTTCGGTCAGGCCAGCCGTAGCGCAGTCTGCGCGCCGCTCCGCCAGCCTCCTAGAGCAGCCTGAAGGTCCGTCCGGTTGTCTCTCCGTCAGCGCTCGTGGTCTCCGGCGAGAGGCTCATCGGGACGCCCATCGTGCGGGCCTCCTGCGGCTCTGCCTGTGGCCTGTGCCTGCCTCACCCGCAGCCCCTCCCGCTGCGTCCCAGGGTGCTGGCCGGGAGCACTGTCCACTCTAGGGGCTCTCCCCGGGGGACACTGAGGCTCTGCACACACCCCGTGTCTTCTCCGTGCTGCCCACTGGCTGTCGCGTTGGGGGACGAGGAAGCCCACCAGATGCCGGGCGGTGGTTTTCCGTGGTCGTGAGCTGGACTTCTAAAGGGAGAGCCGTCCCTTCCTCCTGGCCGCTTACTCGGTTCTGTGCTTGATCTGTCTTTGTGGACGTGGATACGTGCTGTGTCCCGCACACGTACTCTGTTGAGGCTCACGGCGCCCCAGATTGGGCCGTCCCACAACCCCCGCTCCATGACCCTGTCCCACGTCCTTGTCCCGCTCGGAGCCTTTCTCTGCTTCCTGTCCCCACGAGACACTCGGAGTGTGTCTCGTACTTTCCCTGCTCCGGCCCTGGAATCCACCACGTCTCCGAGGAGCTGGTCCCGTTTGTCGACACCGAGCTCGGGCGCTGGGCGTCCCCTCGCTGCCGGGTGTCCGAGCGTGGAACCCTTCCCAGTGGACGAGCTGCGCCCCCGACCTGTGTGTGCGTCCACCTGCCCAAAGCACAGGGTGACCCAGTGCCCCAGGTCAGCACCCCAGAATCCGTCCCTCCACCGCACCTGTTGCCCCTTTATCCTCGGAGGAGAACCTGGCACACCCCTTCCATGACAAGCCCGCTTCGTGGCACAACCCCAGGACCCGCGGCTCTGCTCAGGAGTGAGACAGGACGCGCAGGGGTGCGGCCCCTCCGGAGGCCCCGCTCCTTAAGCGGCGCCTTGCCTTTGTGCGCGGCTCTCTTGGCCTGCACCCCCTTTCCCGAAACGGGGTTCCTCACGCCATCCGGGGGTCTTGTCCGTGTTCCGTCTTCTTTAAAGCTTTTCAATTGGGGTAGAACGTGCACAACACGAGGTCACCACCTGACCGTCTGTGCACAGCTCCGCGGCGGGAAGCTCACACCCCCACCCTCCGGCTCCAGAACTTTCCATCTCCCCACACGGAGGAGACTCCGTCCCCACGAAGCACGGACTCCCCAGCCCTGCCCCAGCCCCGGCTCCCACCCTCTCCTGTCTGTGCGGACGGGACTCCTCCGGGGCCCTCCTGGGAGTGGGGACCTGCGGGACGGGTCCTTCTGGGTCTGGCTCCTCTCGCTGAGCCCAGTGTCCTCGGGTCAGGCAGGGGTCAGGGTCCCTCCCTTCCTGAGGCTGCACCGTGTTCCCGTGTGGGGATGGGCCGCGCTGCGTGTGTCCTTCACACACTGAGGACACTGGGGCGCTTCCCCTTCCGGCCGCTGTGACCCACGCTCTGTGAACACAGGTGTGCAGCGTGTGTGGACACGTGTGCGGCAGGCGTGAAGCTGCTGGGTCCCGTGGTAGCTTGTGTCCAGCCCGCAGAGGGCCCACCGGACCGTCTCCACAGCGACCCTGTGACCCGCACGTCCCGCGTCGGCGTCTCATCTCGCTGCGGTCCGCGTGGCTCACCCCCACCCCGTCTCTGTGGGCCGCGGTGGCGTCCCCCGGGGGGGCAGACTGGCGCTTGGAGAAGGAAGGCCGGCGCGGTGACGAGGGGCTGGAGGCGCGAAGGCGTCTGAGCCCGGGGACGGGAGACGGGCCGACCCCCCTCAGACCCGGTGACCTCTCTAGGGCGCGTCTTGTGGCCGTGCCTGCTGGCAAGGGCGCGTGAGGTCCGGGGCCACAGGTGTCCGGCACGCAGCGTGGACACACGAGGTGCCGTCCGGGCCTCTCGCTGCGGCGCCCGACCGTCTCCCGGCCGGGACTGAGGTGCTTGTGTACAGCTGGGGCGTGGGAGCAGGAAGGCGCTCGGTCACAGGGCGCGGGAGCGCAGCGAGGGCCGGGGCCGCCGCCGTCGGGGACGTGTCCGAGGCCAGCAGCTGCGGAAGCCAAGCCTGCAGGCTGCGGGACCACAGACGTGTTTCCTGTCCCCGTCCTGGGAGCCAGACATCCGAGGTCACGGTGTGAGGAGGAGGTCCCTCCTGCCTCTCCTAGCTCCGGGGGTGTCCGGGTGTCCCCAGGCTCGTGGCCGTGCCCCTCCCATGTCTGCCTCTCACCACGGGGCTTCTCCCAGAGTCTGTGTCCCAAAGTCCCCCTTACAAGGACTAGGTGTGGGACGAGGGCAGCCCTGCCCCCCTGTGACCTCATGCGAACCAGTCACATCCACCAAGACGATTTCCAAGTGAGGTCCTGTTCCAGCTTTCTGGGGGACGTGACTTTTGAGCGAGCTGTTCTCCCCCGTAGACTCGGTTTCGCATCCGGTCCTCTGTCTCGGGTCCGGGCTCTGGATGGGCTCAAGCCCCGTGCCGTGTGGTGGCCCCTATGAGGGCCTGGGAGGTGTGGCCCGGGGTGGAGGGGACGGTAGGAGCCGGGGAAGGAGGTCCTTCTCCCCGTGAAGAGTCGGGGGCTGCCCGGCCTGGGACTCGGGGGGGTCTGTGGGCAGAGGCTGGAAGGGGGGTGTGGGGGCCACTCTGAGCCCCGCATGCGTCCCGATGGGGGCCCCAGGACTGGGTGTGGCGCGGGGGCCTTGGGGGCCTTGTGGGCCCAGGGCAGGCGCTCTGTGGCTGATGGGTGGCGGGGTGAGCCCTGGATGCTGGGAGTGGACAGCACAGAGCGGCGGCCCCGTGGACGGCTCCGGCTGGGGGTCACAGCTTGGAGGACGGCGGGGGTGCCGCGCTGCTTGTCCTCAGCCAGTGGGTCTTCCGGTCTTTATGCTGAGAAGTCGCAGGCAGGTGGGTCCCCCGTGGTCCCGTCACACTGGATGAGCCCTTCGGCCTCACAGCTCCCGCCTCCTAACGCCGCCCCTGCGTCGCGCGCCCTCCCCTGCAGCCTCAGCTCCACTCCCCTGCCCCTGCCAGCCTTCCTGGACCCTCGCTCCCACCCCAGCCGGCGTGCGTCCAGCCCCACAGTCAGGCGGTCCGTGCACCAAACCTGTACGTGCCTCCCTGCAAGACGGCCGGGACCCTAGTGCCCACAGCCCGAGCGGGGGCGTGTGGGGGGTGACGGAGGGACCCTGACAGCCCGAGCGGGGGCGTGTGGGGGGTGGACACGGAGACACTGACGGCCCGAGTGGGGGCGGGGGACGGGCGCACAGGGGGACAGAGCCTCAGGGCACGGGCTGCATAGCCTCCCTCCTCCGCCTCTCCGTTCGGGAAGCGTCTGCTCCCGCAGCAGCTCCTGTGGGGACAGCCGGGCCCCCGACAGCCCAGACTCGGGGGACGGGCAGAGGCAGAGCGGCGTGAAGCGTAACTGGGCTCTCCTGTGCCGCCAGGTTCGTGCTGGCCGTGGGCAGCGCCGTCTTCGACGCCATGTTCAACGGCGGCATGGCCACCACGTCCACCGAGATCGAGCTGCCCGACGTGGAGCCCGCCGCCTTCCTGGCGCTGCTCAAGTAAGACTCCCGGACCCTTCCCGGCGGGGCGCGGGCGGGGCGGCGCCGAGACCCCGACGACCGCGCCCCAGAGCCCCCCTTCCGTGCGTGGAGGGGCCTGGTCTGGGCGTGTCACACGCGTGGCCTCACACACCGCGGGGCCTCCTGCGTCTGGTCCCTTCCCTGCGCGTCATGGGCTCCGGGGCCGTCCCCAGGGCTGCATCCACGTCCCCGTTCTCACGCCCGGCCGTCAGCAGGGTTTGTGGAAAAGCAAGATAACGGAGAACCTTCCACCCGCCTCCAGTTGGCTCTGTGAGCCTGGAGCTCCCTCTCCACTGCGTCCACCTTGGAGCCCTGAGTGCTGGGTGCGGGATCATGACCTTCGCGGAAGGCAGAGGCTTAACCTGCTGAGCCCCCCAGGAGCCCCTAGGGCGCCTTTTTAAATGCAGTTCGTCTTCTCTCTGCGAGTGTGAAGAGAGCAGAGTCTCACGGGAAATCCGGGGCGGGGAAGGAAGAGGAAAGACTGGAAGTTCCAGCAAGTGTGAAGGACAGAGCACGCGGCCCCATCTGCTGTGTCCGAGCCCCGCGAGTGCTGGCCCAGCTCCAGCCCGCAGCCCCTCTGCCCCTTGGGGCCACCCTTGCTCCCTCCCGCTGCCCACCGCTCACGGACGCTCGGTCCCTGGATGCCCCTTAATCCCTGACTCGGACACGGTTGGTCCTTCGCGGGTCCCGGCGACTTCCCCACTGGCAAGCGGCACTGTGGGGAGCGATCTCATGGATTCGTCATCGTGTAACTTCTCCGATCGCTCAGCCCGGCCGGCGGGCTCGGTCTCTCCGTCTGCACCCACCCCCCCCACCGCCGCTGGGAGTGTAGAAGCAGCTGGGGGGGTGCCGTGTGCCAATAAAACTTTATTTACAAATACAGGTGACAAAACCATGGTGAGCTCTCACCCCGTACCTGGGTAACTATTATGAAAAACACAGAAAAACGCGAGAGCTGACAAGAAGTAATGGGGAGTGGGGGTTGGGACCCCCGTGCAGGCCCAGTGGGAATGTGAGACCTGGCTGTGTCCCCAGGAGACGCGCCAGAGGTTCCTCAGGAGGTTTCCACTTGGAGCCACCATGTGACCCAGCAGTTGAGCTGCGGGATGTCTGTGCGGAAACCGAGAGCAGGGACTCGGACGTGACCTGCGCACCCGTGTTCACAGCGCGAGTGTCCACCCGTGGGTGCAGGGGAAACACCACGTGTCTGTCCACACGCTAGAATGTTAACGCGGAGGGACCCCGAGGACACGGGTCAGCGAAAGCGGCCAGACCCACAAGGACCCGTCCTGCAGGACCCCACCCAGGAGGGCCCCAGAGGAGTCGTGTCCACACAGACAGGGCAGGGTGGGGGCTGGGGCCGGGGCTGGGGCCAGGGCAGGGGGTGGGGAGTCCGTGCTTCACGGGGACAGAGTCCGCGTGGGGGGGTGGAAGGTTCTGGACCCAGGGGGGTGGTTGCAGGACAGGGTGAGTGAGCTTCCCGCTGCTGAAACGTACACCTCAAAATGGCGCTGGGGTGGGAGGGGCCGCGCGGCCACCTGGGGCCACTGCTGGCCGGCGGGTCCAGGTGTCCTCAACCCCCCGCTGCTGGCCTGGGGGCCGCTGGGCGCCTGCCCTCCTCGGTCCGGGGCTGACCCTATGGGACCACAGCTGCTCGTGCATGGGGCTCTTCGGCTTCTGGCACATTCTTGGGGGACAGGGAGGGGGGCCGCACTCGGGCGCAGCCCCCCAGATCTGGCTCTTGGGGCTGCGTCCCTGTGCATCCGGCGGGCTTCGGCCAGTTCCGACCTCTCCATGCCTGGGCCTGCACCGCAGGCCGCACGTCCACGTTCAGAGTGCAGAAGTGGCCGCAAGGCCCAGAACCCAAAGCTCTGGCCGCCCCAGGGCAGACCCCACCGCGGGGACCTCGGGCAGAGTCAGGGGGCTTCCGTGCTGGCGCTCCGGCATGGGGCCGGCCCCGGGGCCGGAGGGGCCGGACTGTGGGTACGTAGCCCCTGGCTGGTCCAGGCGGGTAAGGGTCTTGGGCAGGTCGTGTGTGCAGGTCACGGGGTGACGACAGCCGCTCGTTCCGGAAGGCTCCTGGGGCTGGAGCGCTGCTGCCCGCCCGTCTGACGGTCCTGGTGTCCTGCCTTAGGTTTCTGTACTCGGATGAGGTTCAGATCGGACCCGAGACGGTCATGACCACGCTGTACACGGCCAAGAAGTACGCGGTGCCCGCGCTCGAGGCCCACTGCGTGGAGTTCCTCAAGAAGAACCTGCGGGCGGACAACGCGTTCATGCTGCTGACGCAGGTGCGCGCGGCGCGGGGTCCGGGGGGCTCCGGCGTGCGGGGCGCGGCGCGGGGCAGGTGAGGGCGCGGCGCGCGAGGGCGGGATGGGCCGGGGCAGGTGAGGGTGATGGGACCCGGCGCCGAGGAAGGCTCCCGGGGCCGCGGGAAGCGGGTGCTCGGGAGAGGCCGCGGGTGTGCAGGGGAGAGGGAGGCCGGGGGAGGGCGCGGGTGCAGGGGGGCTGGGGGCGCGAGGCCGGATCAGAAGGCCGGCGTGCGGGTGCCGTCCCGCGAAGGCCGGGGCGGGGAACCAGGTGAGGCCGCGGGTGTGCGGTAGGGCGCGGCGCGGAGGGCGGCGGGAAGTACGGACGCGGGGGCGCAGGGGTTAGGCGAGGACACCGTGCGGGCGCGTTAGGGCGCGGATGCAGAGGGAGGCGGTGAGAACGCTGGTGCGCGGGGGCGGGGCCGGGACCCTGAGACTGGGCGCGGGTGGGCTGCTGGGGGGGCGGGGGGCCGCTGGGACGGTGCCAGGACCTGGGTGGGCGGGGACGCTGGGACCAGGCGACACTAAGGCGCATGGGGCTGGGGGCGGCGAAGGCGCGGTCGGGGGAGTAGGTGAGGAGGGAGGGGCGCGGGGGCGGGGGTGCGCGGAGGGTGCGCGGGACGCGGGAGGGCTGGGCGCGAACGCAGGCGTGGGAGGGTGCGGGGAGGGCGTGGCTGGGGGCGGACCTGAGTGTTCCTTAAATATTGCGGCTGAAGGAGAGCTTTCCTAGGCTCATCCTGGCCTGGACCTTTCAGACAAGGTGCCTGCACGTGTTTGGCCAGAGATTTCCCAGCTGCCTTTTGATGCCCGTTTTCAGGGCTCAGGTGTGGGGAGAGGGGCTGTTACCATCATGAGAGCTTCTTGGAGCAGGTCCCTTTCAGGGTCTGTGGTCCCCGGCGTGGGGGTGTGGCTGGCGTGGCCACAGGGACTGGAGGCAGGGAAGGCCCTGGACCCAGGCGGGTAGGGGACAGGGCCGCCCCCTCCCTGGCTGGCCTGGGCTCAGCCTCGTGTGGGCTGTGGCAGGGCCAGAGCCAGGCCTGTCGGGTGGCACGGAGAGCCGTAGCGCTGTGGGTTGTGCCGACCAGGCCCCAGCAGGGAGAGCACGTACCACGTACCGGGGGCAGGGCTGGTGCTGGGCAGGAGCCGGGACGTTTTTGGCTCCGGTTCCCGCACCCTGCGAGCAGGTTCCTGACGGAGCAGTCTTGGCTGGTCGAAGGGCAAGGCTTCCCGGTCCGCTGGCCGTGTGTGGCCCTCTCCCGGGCCTTCGGCCTTCCCTGGGGCCTGGCCCGCCCGCGAGCCCCATGTCTGCCTTGGAGGCACAGGCATCGTAGAGCCCGAGTCTCTGCGGCCCCCGTGGCCCCGAGACGTGGAATTCAGGCCTGCGTCTGGGCCCGAGGGGCGTCCGGGGTTCCCGGGTCGGCCGTGTGCTGACGCCCGCCCTCTCGCCAGGCGCGACTCTTCGACGAGCCTCAGCTGGCCAGCCTGTGTCTGGAGAACATTGACAAGCACACGGCGGACGCCATCACCGCCGAGGGCTTCACCGACATCGACCTGGGTGAGGCCTGGTCGCCGGGGCCTGGGGCCGCAGGTCCGGGGAGGGCGGCGCGGCGACCCCCCGCCGAGCTGGTGCCTTCCCCCCACAGACACGCTGGTGGCCGTGCTGGAGCGGGACACCCTGGGCATCCGGGAGGTGCGCCTCTTCAGCGCCGTGGTCCGCTGGTCCGAGGCCGAGTGCCAGCGGCAGCAGCTGCCCGTGACGCCCGAGAACAAGCGCGAGGTGCTGGGCAAGGCCCTGGCGCTCATCCGCTTCCCGCTCATGACCATTGAGGAGTTCGCCGCAGGTGACGGGGCGGGGGCGGGGGCTGCCCGGCAGGAGCACGACCCCCCGGGTCCCCAGGTGTGACCCTGAGCCAGCTGTGGGAGCCGGGGTGGGGGGTGCTTCTCCACTGAGGACACCCTGGCCGGGTTCACGGGGACAGTGTGGCCCGCATGCCAATGTGTAAAGACCAACGGCCCCTGGACGGCACCCGCCGGGCATCTGGGCTCCCTCCCCCCGCGTCCCGTGTGTCCGTCCTGGACAAGCCCGCACTGGGCGGGAGGAGGCTGCCCCACCGTGTGGACATGTGGGACACGGAGCTGCCGGCCTCCCCTCCGGGGCTGGCGGGTCCCGGGTGAGGCTTCCGGTCCCGGCCGCGCAGCTAGTGCCGATCACAGCCCCGGGTCCCCGTGTGCCCCGCACCGTGCTTGGCTTGCCAGGTGGAGCAGCTGCGGTGAACTGTTAGCGCGCGTGTCACGCACGCGCGAGCCAGGACCGCCGTCTCCTGCGGAGTAGTGGTCTTGAATGTGGGGTTCAGGGCTGGCTGTGACGTCCGAGCCCGATTGCCCATCATCAAAGGCGTAGTGAGTGCCTCTCGTGTGCCAGGCACCGGCAGTCCGCGGTGACCAGGGGGGCCTGGGCGCTCTGGATGGCGCCAGGCTGTTGTCGGGTGGGGGTGGTCAGCGGGCCAGGCCTTGTCCCGTCCCCATACCTGCGGGAGCCTTGTGGGGGCTCCTCCTGCTGCAGCTGGGCTCACCCCCCCAAAACTGCTCTCCTGGAGGTCCCCCTGCCCACCGGGCCGCTGGAACCCCTAGGTGACAACCCCAGCTAGTGCCGCCCACTCCCCTGGGTGTGGGGTCTCGCTGCTTCCCGTATCCCTACCTCTCGTGAGGCCCCCCCAGGCCGCCCTGCTCTGCCTGATGCCTGTGGTCCCTGGGAATGATCTGTGTCTGCGCCCTGGGTCGGGTCCAGCCTTGTGGCCCTTTGTCGCTCAGCGCGTTTTAGAGAAAGACGGCCCCTGCTTCTGTGTCCCACCGGAAAACAGGAGACCAGAGACAAGTGGGGAAACACCGTGCCCGGAGACTCGACGGCCAAGCCCATCGCGGCCGCGGCCTGGTGTTCTTTTCCTCCTGCATTTCCTACGCAGAGATTAAAAAGAACCGTGTCAACTCTGTCCATGTTGTATCTTCCTTGCTCCCCCAGAGCTGTCCCCACGGGTCCCAGGGCTGCGCGCAGGCCTGTCACCACCAGACCAAGGAGACCAGCCCCGAGGCCCGAGGCCATGGATGGGACTGGGCCGGCTCCCCGCCCCCACCCCCGCCGGCTGGGGCAGACAGCGGCACCTCTTTAGCCTGAGCAGGGCGGCTGCGGCTCCCTGAACCAGGGCTGCCCCCCAGGGCGGCTGGTTGCCCGGCGACCCGGGGGCGGGAGGGGCTTGTGGCCCCGGGAGCCAGCGGATCGGAGGCCCCCGCAGATGCCAGGGCTGCCCGGACCCCCGGTGTCCTCACCTCTGAGGGCCCCCGCCGCGGCCCGACCTCCGCCCCCTGTGCCTGCAGGGCCCGCGCAGTCCGGCATCCTCGTGGATCGCGAGGTGGTCAGCCTCTTCCTGCACTTCACCGTCAACCCCAAGCCGCGCGTGGACTTCATCGACCGGCCGCGCTGCTGCCTCCGCGGGAAGGAGTGCAGCATCAACCGCTTCCAGCAGGTGGAGAGCCGCTGGGGCTACAGCGGGACGAGCGACCGCATCAGGTGGGCCGGCGGGGGCGGGGCCGGCGGGGGCGGGGGCGGGGCCGGCGGGCCGGGGGCGGGGCCGGCGGGCCGGGGGCGGGGCCGGCGGGGGACACGGCCGCAGCTTGACACCTGCTCTGTTCACTGCCCAGGTTCTCGGTCAACAAGCGCATCTTCGTGGTTGGCTTTGGGCTCTACGGCTCCATCCACGGGCCCACGGATTACCAAGTGAACATCCAGGTGCCCACCCCGTACCCCCCACCCCCCCGCAATCAGCCAACTCGTGGGGGCACAGGCCGACTCTGGGCCTCCGTGGGGTCTTGGGGGAGGCGCGGGGCGGGGGGGGAGGGGTTGGTGAGCAGCGCCTGCTCCCCCCGCCCCCCCAGATCATCCACACGGACAGCAACACTGTCCTGGGCCAGAACGACACGGGCTTCAGCTGTGACGGCTCCGCCAGCACCTTCCGAGTCATGTTCAAGGAGCCGGTGGAGGTGCTGCCCAACGTCAACTACACGGCCTGCGCCACGCTCAAGGTGTGCCCCTCCCAGACCCCAGACCCAGCCAGGGTCCCGACCCCCAACCCCCGTTGTGGGGCTCTAGGGTCATTGTGGTCATGGCCCCGGGCAGGGGGCTGCCGCCCCGAGGCCTCCAGTAGGACCCACTCCCTTGGGAGGGGCCTTGCTGGGGCCCCGGGGTGCCTGACTGCCGGAACCCCATCCACCCCCAGGGCCCCGACTCCCACTACGGCACCAAGGGCCTGCGCAAGGTGACCCACGAGTCCCCCACCACGGGGGCCAAGACGTGCTTCACCTTCTGCTACGCGGCCGGGAACAACAACGGGACGTCCGTGGAGGATGGCCAGATCCCCGAGGTCATCTTCTACACCTAGGCCCCCGGGCCCCCGAAGTCACCTGAGGCCAGCAGGCCGCCCCCCGTCCCAGGCCGTGCCCCCGCGGCCCCCATGCTGTGGGCGCGCTCCCTGCCACGTTTCTGGGCGTCGCGAGAGGGTCACTCCCTGAGGGGAGCCTGGCCGCCTGCTCCGAGGAGCTGGGCAGGAGCCGGCAGGCCCTCCTGCGGGTGTCGGGAGGCAGGGCTGGCCTGGACCCGCCCCGAGCGGAGGGGCTGCCGGGTCCTGGGGCGTGGGAGCCCTGCACGCTGTCCCTGCAGCTCGGGGCTGCCTGACCGACGTCCGTCCCCCGGGCTTCGGCCAGGACCCCGTCTCGTGTTTGTTCCGCCCCCCCCACCCCGCACACGGCAATGCATTCTGGGTTCCCATGCCTCGCGTGGGAGGCGTTCAGCAGGGGCGCCCCTAGTGCATCGGCTTGGGGTCTCGTGTTCCGGTCTGGTCACGGGATGCTCAGGCCACCCCGACCCCGGGCCCCAGCGCACTGGCCTTGGTCCCCCCTTGAGGTCCTGCGGGCTGGCGCTCTGCCAGGCCCAGCGCAGCCGTCCCGCCCCTGCAGCCACGGGCGCAGACCACAGGCCCTGTCTGCCGGGTGATGCCGTGGGTCTGCAGTGGGTCCGCCGCGGCGGCCAGGTCCCCGGCTGCCCCCCGCCCTGTACATAACGCAGCCCTGCTCCTCCTGCAGCCACCTCTGAGCAAACACCCTGCGCAGAGGTGCGGGGGGGCGGGGCCCCGCCCCCAAACCCTGCTGCACCCCCACCACGTGTTCCCACCCCGTGATTCCTTCTGGAAACTGTCTTCCCCAAAGCCATGGAAGGTGTGCCCTCCTCACACCGTACCCCCACAGGATTTTTTTAAATAAAGGAAAGAAACGTAATGGCCCTGACGCGTGGGCGTCTTCCTGCCGGAGGCGGCCTGGGAGCCCAGCTGGCCCTTCTCTGCAGCCGCGTCCCCACCTGAAGACTGGGTGGCTCGGGGAAGGTTCTGCCCGTGTCTGGAATCACGGTCTCCTGACACAGATGTCCCCGCCCTCCCCATTCCCTCTGTCTTCTGCACGAACTTCTGGTCTGCCCATTGGGGGACCCCAAAGGGGCTCTGCCGGAGCACCCTGACCACGCCTTGTCGTCTCTGCCCTCTGGACCCTGGAGCGGGGCGGCACACAGTAGGTCCCTAGGCTGTGCCATGCAGTGCAGGCAACCTGACCTGGGTCCCTTGCTTGGCTCTGCCCCATGGGTCAGATGATCCCCAAGAACAGGCAGAAAGAGAAGGGCCCGAGAGCGAAGAATTTTCCAGAATGAATACATGCATCGATCCCTGCATTTAAAGATCTCAGAAACTCTGAGATTTAAAAACCACACATACTCAAAAGTGCTAGAAACCAAAGGAAAATAGAGCAGGAGAGGGGCACCTCGGCTCCGCCGTTTAAGCGTCTGACTCTTGGTTTTGGCTCAGGTCATGATCTTGGGGTTCTGCGATCGAGTCCTGCGGCGGGCTCTGTGCTCAGTGCGGCGCCTGCCAGACATCGTCTCCCTGCCTTGGCCCGCCCCTAACGCGTCAGCAGGCGCTCTCACTCTGTAACATGAATAAATCTTAAAAAATGCACACAAAGGAGCTACCAAACTAGAAAATGCGCCCTTCAAAATTGAAAGACAAATGAACTCAAACAGCAAAACGGGACCCAAACTCTGTCAATTATGTTAGACACACACAGACCTCCACGGAGGAAGACGGTCAGGCTGAGTAGGAAACCGAAACTAAACTAGTTCCTGATTCCAAGAGTCTCACTTAAATTAGAAAGAAACAGAAAAACTGAAGATAAAAGGTAGTCAGTTTCAGTACACAGACCCCGACCTTGCCAGAAAGACGTCAAAGCCCTGAGGGCAGCAAGTGGCCCTGGAAGCGAAGCCCAGCGACGGGGTCCGTGCAGCAGGGAGGAGGAGAGGCTGCGCGCGCGGAATAAATGCGGAGACAGAGACGCAGTCGGGCCCGACGGGAGGCTCTAACACCAACGCGGCACCGGCCGGCACCGAGGGAGGCCGCCCTCCCACGGCAGGGCAGTCAGACTGGAAACCAATCCAGGGGGATCAAAGCTTGTTTCCATAAACACAGGCTAAAAAGCCATATGGAAATGAAATACTCTGAACTGAATGATACTCTGATCACACTAGAGCAAAATCGTAAGATCCCGTCAAAGTGGACTTGGGGAAATTTATATTGTATGCACAGGTAGAAAAACCAAAGGTCTAAGTTTTCATCTTAAGAAACTAGAAAGTGAACAGCAAACTTGATCCCCAAAGTGGGAAACAATATGCTGAGACCAAAATTGAAGCAGAAAACGTGAAATACCAACAAAACCATTAGCTGGTTTCTTGCTGGAATCCTAGCAAAACCCAAAAACTTTTCTTTTTTTTTTTTTAAACACAAAAATCCAAGAGCGATGTCCAGACTGAGAAGGAGACAGCACTTCGCACCCCACAGATCGTGAGGACACAGCACGAGGGGTGTTCTGGTTCGGGTACGGACCGTGTGCACGCCCGCATCCCGTGCGGCCTCACGGGCGCCACGGAAACGAAGCGTCCTGAGTGCAAGACGGAAGAACGCGTGTGCAGCGCACGACGGTATCAGCCCCGTCTCCTTTCAAAGGGAAAGTTCTGCCATTTGCAGCAACGCGTGGCCTCACTCACGCAGAGGCTGTGCGCGGCCCTCCGTGTGACGTCTGAACTACAGCCGCTCCCGTGGGATCAGGCTGGGCGAACGGGGCAGAGGCCGGTCGGCGTGTGTCTGAGAAGATCTGCACGTTCTCGGGGCGCACCGTGCAGCCCAGTGACGACCGCGCAGGCCGGCAGAGCTACTACAAGGGGCCCCGTGTCCTCACCATGCACACACCGTCAACTCTGGGAGCTGAGGGGTGTGTTAGTCACCCTGGCCCGGGGTGGGGGGTGGGGGGCGCTGCGCATCAACGTCCTCTTGTCTGCATGCCATCGGGTCACAGCGGACAGCCTGAAGTTAAAGTTGGAAGAAAACCTATCAAAGGCACACGGATGCGAGAAACCTAGAGGGGCTGGGTTTCAGGAAGAGACACTGCCCGGCAGGCAGAGGCCAGCAACTGACCCCCCAGAAGCATGTGCCGAGCTGGGCACGCCATGGGCAGGGCACACTCTGCCCGAGAGAAGCCAGCTGGGGCTGGCATCTGTGCGCCAGCAGAACCAACCAGAACCTGGAGGAGCTTGGAAAATGGTGGGTTTTCTCCCACGGGACTGTGCTTAGTGCTGGGCGTCTGGTGCAGGGTGGGTGGGGTGGAAATCTGCGGTCTCTCCCTGCCTGGAAATCACAGTCTGCAAGAACTCGGGGCTGGCAATAAAAACAAGCTCAAGACATGAACAAAGTTCAAGACCTGTGAACTGGAGGCGAGCCAAAGCCCAAGTGGAAACGCAGCCTGATGAGCCCGGCCAAGGCCCCATCCAGGCCGGCAGTCTGGGAAGGAGCGCCCCCGGCTCTGCGGTGCTCGAGCACAGTGTCTGCGACGCAAAACAATTCTGAAACGTGGAGGAGAAAAATGAAATCTATAATCAAGAGGGAAAAACCACCACAGCCTGCAGAAGCGGACCTACAGGGGCCCCGAATGTTGAAACGAGAGGTCAGGGGGGCCTGGGGGCTCAGTGGGTTAAAGCTTCTGCCTTTGGCTGAAGTCATGATCTCAGGGGCCTGGGATCGAGTCCCGAATCCGGCTGTCTGCTCGGCGGGGAGCCTGCCCCCTCACCCACCCACTCCTGCCTGCCTGCCTGCCTACTTGTGATCTCCGTCAAATAAATAAATAAAATCTTTAAAAAAAAAAAAAAGAATATATTGGGGGCGCCTGGGTGGCTCTGTCGGTTAGGCGTCTGCCTTCGGCTTGGGTCATTCATGATCCCAGGGTCCTGGGATGGAGCCCCATGTCGGGCGCTCTGCTCAGCGGGGAGCCTGCTTCTCCCTCTGCCTGCCGCTGCGCCTGCTGTACTCTGTCATATAAATAAAATCGTAAAACAGAACAATTAATAAATTGGATAGCTTAAGAACACACAAAGCACAACAAATAAGTCAGGACTAGTAAATCCAAAGACATGTCAAATTACCCAAACTGGAAGCACAAAAGAAAAACAGAGGAGGAGGAGGAGAAAACCGTAAAACAGAACCCCGCCGAGTATCAGGGCCCTCTGGGGTCAGGGAAGATGAGAACCGGACACCTGGGGGTGAGGCCCTGGGAAAGCACGCTCGCTAACAAGGACACCGGCCAGAGCTGATGCAGGACACAGACCCCCAGATCCAGGAGCCGAGCCGGCAAGCCCTCGAGACAACCACGTGCCACTGCCATGCGGCTCACACGCGCTGCTGCAGGCGGCCAAAGAGGTGCAGGAGTTGGAAGGAGCAACGGTGACTCACATCAGCACCAGCCGAACGACATCTGTGAAATGCTGGAGGCAAAAAAACCAAAATGCCCCCACAAAAACCTGAACCCACCTGCCCACCTGCAATCGCATTCCCAACAGCCATGCTAAGGCAGGCAGCATGTTCTCCGGCGGACACATGTGGAGACTTTGTTGCAGAAACCCACACTCCCAGCACCTTTAAACGCAGCTCCCCCGGCGGGAAGGAGAGGCCGAGCAGCGGAGGCAGCACACACGCGCGCGCACGGAACGCACACACATAAGCGTGTACTCACAATTACGTAACGGAAATATACCAGGGACCAGGACCCAGTGACTCTGCTCAGAAACACACAGCAGACACCGCACCGGAGGAGGGTGGGCGGGACCGGGCCCCCCTGTGCAGCCAGCAGCGCCTGCGCGACCCGCCGGCTCCATCCCCGGGGCCACAGGCTCTGACCCGACAGCCCAGGGCGCCGGCGGCAGGTCACCCAGACCAGCGGCGCCGCTCAAATCGTCACCGGGCCAGGAGATGCCTGGTCGGTGGCTGTTCTCTGCGTCCCCCGGGCGCCCGTTCAGTGTGGGGTTGGTGAGGTCTCTCCAGCAGAGGCTCTCCAGGTCGCTCCGACGTGCTTCTTCAAAGGCTCTGCCGACGCGGCGCTCCCTGGCGGCCCGGTCTTCCTCCCGGCGCCCCGCGCACTCCCTGTCCCGCTTCCAGGCCCTTCCGCGGAAGCCCGGCCCCGTGGACTCTTCCTCGTTCCTGAAGTCTTCTTCCCCCTCCATTTCCTTCTGAATTCAAGCTGTTTCCGCTCCTAGTTCTGTCCATTTCCGTCTTTAGTTTTTGAATTTCTGATCCAAGATGACTTTTCGCAGAAGTCTTCGAATGCGGTCGGGAGTGTCTCGCTGTCTTCACCGGCGTCGAAGTTACCTGTCCGGGGAGGCTGGGAGTCCCCTGGCCGAGCTCCCTGGTCTGCAGTGGACAGGGTCACGTCCTGGTTTCGCTAAGATTCACTCCCTTTGCTTTCGGCCACATCACTCCAAGACCCTTCACAAGGGCATTAGCCCAGCAGGGGGAGACCCCCCCCAACATGAGCTCACCGACCCTCACCACATCCAAAGATTCCGTCCCCAACAACGTCCCAGGCCACGGCGGGGTCAACCTGGTGAGCGCTGGGTGAACACGGGCAGCCCAGCAGCCACCGAGACCTTGTCCCTCTGTGCCGCATTCAAGGCACCACGAGAGGCTGTCCTGGGCCCCCACTTTGTCAGGTGTGTGGGGACCCCGTGCGACTGCCCCAGCCCCGCCACTTCTGCAAGCAGCCGCTTTGCCGGGGTTTCTGACATGTCGGTGTGAAGCCAGGCCCAAGGAGACCCGGCCCGTACCTGTCCTCCACGCTCATCCCGACGAGGGCAACAGCGGCGTCCCCAGCCCGCAAACACAGCCTCGCCCAGCTCCGGCACTGACCGGAGCTCTGACGCCCTCTTGGGAGCAGGGGGTCGCGCCCCGGGCCTGCCCCTGCTAGGGATGGGTGCACCTGTGCTGACTCAGCCAAGCCTCTCGCAAACACCGCACACCACACTCAGGACTGCTTTCATTTTCCTTTATTTTTTTTAAAAAAGCCCCTAAACTCTATGGCTTCCAGGAAGCGTCAGAGAAACCGAAGTGCCGTTTCTGTACACGGTGTAAAGCAAGGCCTAGACGCACACCCGCTGCCAGGCCGGCCCCACCGCTCCAGCCCAAGGGCCAGCACAGGCCCTCCGGGGACCTAGGGGGACGGCTCCCGCCAGGGCTGCCCAGCCCGGACGCGCCCGTGGGGCTGGGACCGGGCTTTAAGGCGCTTGTCTCCTGCCGCTGCACCGGGGCATGGAGCCCGGCCGCGAGGAGCCCGCGAACGCCCGGGCACAGACCTCAGCCCCAGCGCGAGCAGGGGCCGCCCCTGGGGCTCTGGGCCCTGGACTCGGCTCCACGAGCAGCAGCGGCAGGAGACCCTGCGGGGCTGTGCCCGCCCGCCCAGGCTGGGCTGCAGCATGTGGTCGGGGCCTCCCCCACCCCACCTTCCCCTGTGGCGTGGGGAAGCCCAGGGTGGGCTCGCCCCCGCAGCGATGCCCACGGTGCCCCCTCGAGAAAACGGCCTTTGGATCGAGGGAGACAAGCTGAACTTTATGAGACTAACAGGGCGGGCGGCGCGGGCGGCCCACTACTCACTCCGGCGGGCGGCGGCCCCGCCGCTTCTTGTTCCGCTGTCACTGCTCTCGGAGGGAAGGACTAGACATGGGTGTAGGAACGTTTGGCCAAAGTCTCGTGTGAAGGAAGTGAGCCCGCGAGGGGCAGGCGGGCAGCTGGCCAGCCCTGCAGTTTGTGTCCTGGCTGCGGCTGCGCCGCGGGGCCAGACTGCCCCCGGGGGGGGCGGTGGCAGGAGGGGTTGGGGCGCCTCGGCCCCAGGATCACTTGTGACGCTGCACCGCTTTTCTCTTCCTCCTTTTGAAGAAGCAGCAGCACCTGCACAGGGAGGGCAAGGGGACAGGGACATGGGGCATGGGGTGGGAAGGAGGCTGGAGGTGCCCCCGTGCCCGGCTGCTGCCCAGGGCCTTACTTGGTGTCGTCGGCCACCTCCACCTCCGCGGGCGCTGTGATGGGGGCGTTGGAGTGCCCAGCCGTGGGGTCGTCCGCGTTCAGCTCCCCGTTGGTGGAGTTCAACGCCTGGGTGGGGGCGCAGCAGGCGGGTCAGGTGGGCCCTGCCCCACCCCCTCATGTCGGGGTCGTCGGCCCCGCCCCTCACCTGGTTTTTGCTGTGTGGCTGGGCTTTGTCCCGAGGCTGAGGCTGCGAGGGCAGGTCGGAGTGGACCGTGCCGATGGGCGTGGGCTGCAAGGGGTGCGGGGCGCACTGCTGAGGCCGCCCACCACGCGCCCGGGCCCCGCCCCTTGCCCCCGCCCCGCCGCCCGGGGCCCCGCCCGCCGCAGGAACCAGGACTCTGGGCCCACGTACCAGGGGCTTCCCTGCCCAGTCGTACTCGTAGTCGAACACGAAGCCGCTGCGGTCAAAGAGGTCGGTGAAGAGCTTGCGCAGATAGTCGTAGTCCGGCTTCTCGAAGAAGTCCAGGCGCCGCACGTAGCGCAGGTACGTGGCCATCTCCTCTGTGGGGAGCCGGCGGGGGCGCGGGGTCAGCGGGGCGGGGTGCGGTCAGCCGGCCCGGGGCCGCGGGGCGGGGGCGGCCCTCACCTGGGAAGCTCTCGCAGAGCACCTCGATGGGCGTCGCCCGCTTGGTGTCCCCGATCTTCTGGTAGCGCTCCTTGAGCGTGTCGGCCTGCGGGGACAGCGGTCAGCCGAGCCCGCGCCGCCGGCTCCCGCCCCCGCCCCCACCCCCGTGCCCACCTTGAGCCCCTGCCAGGGCAGGCTGCCGCGCAGGAAGTACATGAACATGTGACCCAGCGCCTCCAGGTCGTCGCGGCGGCTCTGCTCTGCGGGGGGAGAGCAGGTCAGCGCGGCCCGCGCGCCCCCCCGCCCAGCCCGCGCGCCGCTCACCCTTGCCCAGGTGCGTGTTGATGCTCATGTAGCGCGCCGTGCCCGTGAGGCTCTTGTGCTCCCGGTACGGGATGTGCTTCTTGGTCTCCGGGTCGATGTACTCCTTGGCCAGGCCGAAGTCGATGATGTGGATGGCGTGCTGCCGCTTGCTGCCCGGCCGGCCCACCAGGAAGTTCTCCGGCTTCACGTCGCGGTAGATGAGGCTCTTGGTGTGCACGTACTCCATGCGCGTGATCTGGGGCGGGGGTGGGGGGCGGTGAGGGCCCCCCGCCGGCCGGCCGGAGCCCCGAGCCCTGCTCCGCCCGCCCAGGCGCCCCCAGCCCGCACCAGCTGGACGGCGATCATGAGCACAGTCTTGAGCGTGAACGTGCGGTCGCACAGGTCGAACAGGTCCTCTAGGCTCGGCCCGAGCAGCTCCAGCACCATGGCGTTGTACTTCCCACACGGACCGAAGTAGTAGACCTGAGGGACGCCCTCTGCAGCGGGCAACACAGACTCCTGTGGGGCCTGCGGGGCACCCTGGGCACCGCCCCGCACTGCGCGCGCCCGGCTCCGGCCGTACCTGCGGCGTTGAGCTGCTTGTAGAAGCGGTACTCCAGGTGCAGCTGGGGCGCCCGCGACTTGATGGGCTCCTGGGAAGGGCAGGTGGACATATGGCCAGGTGACCCCCACCACCCACGGTGTGCAACACCGCCACCCAGGACACCCACTGGGCCAGTCTGAGCTCAGGTGACACCCCCCTCTCTGCGTGCCCACCACCCCCCCCAGACTGAGCCCGGACCAGGCGACGACACAAAAGTCCCAGACTCACCAGTTTAATAGCCACGTACTCATTTGTGTAGAGATTCTTCCCTGCAGGAGAGACGAGCGTCAGAGCCGCAGCGCCCCGGCAGGGGGCCCAGCGGACCCAGGGGCCTCCGGGGGCCACCTCCGATTCCCCGGCAGACCCCCTTGAGCTTGGCCACGTCCTGGGAAGGAAAAGAACGCCTACCCGGCCCCCTGCCCCGCCGCCCCCCCATCCTCCAGGTCCCCCCCGCAGGCGGCCCTCTCCTCCCGCCACCAACCAGGCCCGCCCACTCAAGCAGGCCGCTCCCAACTCCTCTCTAGGGACTCCTTCCTGCCAGCACACCAGCTCGCTCCAATCTCTCCCATCTAAAAAGACAAAGAGAGAAAACGTAGACCCATGGTGACCCCAAGGCCCCTCTTCAGCTCCCACGGCAGCAAAGCAGGAGAGAGCAGCGTTCCCCTCGGCCGGTGCCATCTGACTGCCGCAGCCCCTCGGGGCTCCCGAGAACACCCCCACCCCTTCCCCTCTGACAGCGGCTCGGCCTCTCCCCAGGACCAGCCCCAGCGCAGGCCACGCCCCCGCCGGCCCGTCTCCTTCCGGCCGTCCCGCCAGCAGACCCCAGCCCTGTGGAGCACAGCCCCCTGGCAAGAAGCCACGTGGAGAGGCCTATCCAGGTCCTGTCTTGCAGGGGACTCACCGAAGGGGCCCCAGCCCGGCCACCGGCGTGGGGAGCTCCCTCGCGGTGCAGAAAGGAATGAGGCCCCAGGTTCCAGCAAGACCCTGCCCGCAGCGGCTCTGGCTGCCTTCCCAGCACACCTGGGGCTAGGGTCTGTGTGCCTCGCAGGTTCGAAAGAGCCTGGGGGAAGTGGTCTTCCCGAGCCCATCACTGACCCGCAGGACCTCCAGAAGCCCATACAGAAAGAGCCCACACACCCGACCCCAGAGACCTGCTAACATGTGAGTTCCAGAACCAGCCGCAGCCCAGGTTTCACCTGCTAGAAACCCCAGCTGGGGCTCCTGGAGAGCCGGCCTAGCCCAGCAGCTCCGGGCTTCTGCCAAGGCGTCCCGCACCCTGTGGCTCCGAGGTCGGGTGAGCTGCGGCACCACGGAGGGCTGCCCGGTGCTCGGCCCCACTCCCCAGCCCCTCCGGGAGCCACTGTGCCGCGGGGAGCCGGGCTGCCCTCTCCCACAGAGCAGCTCCTCCCGGCACGACCCTGGCCTATGCCCTCGCACCGGCCTCACGGGACCCGGAAGGCCACGAACACGGCCCCACACGCTATACCTGCTCCTCCGGGAGGCCGCGCGTCTGTCCCGCTGTCCCGGAGGAGGATCCGCTGTGGGGAGAGGCCCCAGCTTACTGCCCCCATCATGGTGTCACCCGCACCACGCTGTCCCTGTGAACCAGCTCCCAGGCTGTTGCGGGGGCTCCCCGGCCCACCAGCCCCTCCCCCAGGTCCCCGCCCCATCCCAGGCGTGCTCGCGTGGTCTGTGGCACCAGCGGCCTCCGCGATCCTAGGGCCCTGTTCCCAGGGGCGGTTCGAGAGTCCACAGGTCCACTTCCCTGACACGCTGCGCAGGCCCTCAGGAGAACCCGAGGAGGGGACACCGGACCCCCCAACCGCCAGCCGTCACGTGTGAGGTGACTTCTCACGGGGGTCTGCAGCTGTCACTGGGAGCGCGTGACAGCCTGTCCGAGTCACTCTGCGGCCCCGGCCGGCTTCGGCGCGCGGACAACCGGCAGCATGTTTCTGTTTTTCTTCTCCAGCTGTTGCCCAAAGAGAACAGCTCACTTCTGATGGCGCCTCGAGAGACCACGTGGCCGCCACGGGCCTGTGCCCGCGCCGTGCAGGGGCGCCCAGCCCGCTCTCTCCATGCTTTCCCGTCTTCGCCGTGGTGGGCCATGGTCAGGAAGGGGTGGACTGCAAGACCCCGTGTCCTCGCAGACCCTGTTCACACCGCAGACGACCAAGAGGCTTATCGAACGCTCTCTTGAAGCCCCGCTTCCTTGTTTTTGATGAAAACTAGCTTTTGCCTCTTATGTTCTTTCTTCAACGTTTTACGAGAAGTCTCAATATAAACGGAAGCGCCACGCGGGGAAGACCCACACCCTCAGGCCCCAGGTGACCTCAGTGAACCTGCTCCTTACCCCACTGACCGGCCGTGCACCTGTCACCAGATCATCTCCTTTATTTACTTATTTTTAAGATTTTATTTATTTGAGCGAGAGTGAGCACAAGCAGGGAAGCAGCAGAGGCAGGGGAGAAACGGGCTCCCCGCGGAGCAGAGCCCGCTGCGGGGCTCGATCCCAGGACCCTGGGATCATGGCCTGAGCCGGAGGCAGAGGCTTCATCAACAGAGCCCCCGGGCACCGCACCTTCCTTCCTTCTAGTACGAGCAGAGCCCTGCGAAGCAGCCGCAGCAGCACCCGCGGTGCCTGTTTTCACTGGAGGCATTTCCCGGGGATGCACGCACCCGCCGGGCCCACGCGATGCGCTCAGGCAGACATGGGGTGCCGCCGGCTCCACACGGACGCAGCAGCCCGCCTGAGGCAGCGACCAAGGGGCACCACTGTGCCCGACCCCCTTCCCGGCTCCAGCCGTGTTTCTCCGAGGACGCCGGTGGGCTCCCAGGGCGCTCTCCCACGCACCGCAGGGCTGGGTACCACGCCGAGCAGCCCGGCCCGGTCCGCTGCTTGTGCTGCAAACGTGGCGTGCGACTCACGTGGCGCCTTCACTCGTGGCCGCTAAGGCCGAGTGCCTTCTGCGCCCCATGGCGACTCTCTCCACGCCTGCCGTTTCTAATGTGGTGTCTCCCCGCCCTCCCAGCAGAACGGGGTTCCGGCTCATGGCTCCGGGTCAGGACTCGCACGCCCTGCCGGCGAGCTGGCTGGGCACCCCTCTCCTGCCCGTCTGGACTCCCGGCGTCTTTTTACACGTGTGCGACACCGGGACTCTGTCACACAGTGCTTGGCAGCACCACCTGTCTGTAGCCTGTCTGTCCACGCTCCTAACCGGCTTCCTTGTGAAAACACGGGTCTTTCCAAAGACTTCAAAGACAGAGCGAGCAGGCAAGCGCCCGAGTGGGGAGAGGGGCAGGAGAGTCCCCAGTGGCCGCCCGCGGAGCGCAGAGCCGGACGCGGGGCTCGATGCCACAGCCCAGAGATCATGACCCAAGCCGAGACCCAGAGTCAGACACTCAACCAACAGGGCCAGCCAGGCGCCCCTCACAGCAGGAGTCTTTAACTCTGAGGGTTCTGACCCTTTACAGTAACTGATCACTGGGTCTTGCTGAAGAAACTGGCGTCTGACCGCCTGCGTGAGCCCTGGGACAGCCAAAGTCCTTGAAGGCCAGAGTGAGTGGAAGGTGAGCGTGTGCCCACGTGCCCACTTGTGTCTCAAGTGGGGAGTCGCACACAGCTGGAGGCGGTCAGGGCCTTGGCCTCAGAGGGCCTCACCAATGTCAGCGGAGTCACTGGTGCTCCCGAGGGCGGCGAGCAGAAGGAAGATCCGTGGGGGCCACAGGAGGCTCAGCGGCCGCTGTCCGGGTGCAGAGGTCCCCTGAGCTCCCCCGACCCCTGGCTAAGAAGCCAGGACGCCCTCGCCACGGGTGACTCCAGCCCGAGTGAGGTCTGCTCTCAGCCGAGTGCCCGCCCCCAATGATGTCAAGATGAGCCTCCACGGCAAAGTGTCACACAGATGCCCAGCGCGGCGGAGAAGGCAGTGCCGGGGTGTGCGGGACGCGGCGAGCGAGGCGGGGACTAGGAAAGCGGAGCCAGAGGTGCTGGGTGCTCAGTGTTGAACAGTCACGAGGACGCGTGAGGCTCAAAGGACGAGACGCGGGACACGAACACGCAGATGGGAAACTCCGAGGGGGAAACGGGGCGTCCAGAGAAGTGAGAAACGCCGAGCGTGGAAGGAAACATTCACCCCCCGCGGCTCCGACAACAGGCCAGACGCGGCGGAGGGAAGGAGGGTGAACGGACAGATGAGCAAGACCGAATGGGACGGACGCAAAGGGGGGCCCCGGGCCCTGGGAACACCCGCCGCCAGCGTGAGCACCTCGTGCGCCGCCGGGTCGGGGGACGCAAAAGGCCGGAAGGCGAAGGCAGGAAGGAGCCGGCGAGAGGACCGGAGCGGCTCCGATGTAGCGGACAGGAGTCACACAGGTCTGCAAAGCGCACTCAGTCCCACGGACAGACACAAAGAAACCTGCCCTAAACCACGCAGAATCGCGGTCTGAAACCAGAGGCAAAGAGAAAACCTCCGAGTTGCCCGGAAAAAGGACGCACGACGGACAGGAGGGCAGGGGTCATCGGGAAGTGCACACGGAGACCAGCCGGCGCCCCCGAGCGCGCTCCAAGCAGAGAGGCCGGACAAGCCTGAGCTCGGACAGGGCCGTGGGACTCCCGGGCCCTCGGACGCTGCCCACGGGAGTTTAGAAATGTCGCCGTGCCTGCGGGGGCCAGTCTGGCACTTTCTCGTCCGCAACCCAGTGCTTTAACAAAACATCTGCACACGACTTGGGGAGGGCGCACGGAGCGCGTGCACCATAGCGGCGGGAATCTGTGTGCAGCTGCTCGTCCCCGCGTGGGAAGACGGACAGGGACAACGGGGCGTGGCCACAAAGACCGACAACCAGCTAGCTACACACGCAGCAGCAGGGACACGCAAGACCATGTGGGCAGAAAACACCAAGCCCCTCAATTTGGAAAAGGCTCGAAGTCCAAACCTGCGGCACCCCACAGCCCCGACGTGCACACCCGGACTGTGAGGCTGCCGACCCCAACACCCCAAAAGATAGGCCTGTGTAGCCCCTAGGCTGCAGGCCAGCACTGGGCCCGGTCTGTGTGAGCACGGGTGTGCACACACGCACACGCTAACAGGGCAGCGGGACGGGGACAGGGTGGCTCCGTCTGGGGTCGGCCGCGGAACAGACCGCAGGCTGTCGGGAGGGCCGGACGCCGCTGCCCTCTGCTCTCTGCCGCAAGCTCGGCGGCCTGGGTGCCCGAGTGGCTCACGCACCGGCCGTTCGAGCCCAGCACCAGCCCCGCCTGCCCCCTCAACCAGCACCCAGAGATCGGACCCCAGCCCCGACAGTCTGCTCGTTCACAAACCCCGAGCCCTGGGCTTCCTAGAGCCACAGACAAGCAGTGAGACTCCACGGCCCAAGCCCAGTGCTGATGCGAGCAGCTGCGCTGTGCCTCTGGCTCCGGACGGCCCCCCAGCCTCCCAGGGCCGCTGGCTGGGGGAGGGCTCGGGCTCTGCTGGCGGCTCCAGGGCTCAGCCCAGGGCTCAGCAAGAGCTGAGCACACATCTCACCGGCTAATGCCCCTGTCCCCGCCAGCTAGAAACTTCCACGTGGGCACACAGCTCCCCGACTGACAGAAACACAGGTCAGGTCGAGGCTAGGGCTCCATGCGTCCGGCAAAACCTCCCCCTTGGGGAGCAAATCTCACACTTACCTGCATTCCCAGGCCCAACCATCTGTAGCCCCGTCGGGCAGCCTCCCCCTCCCTGTGCCCCAGAACGTAACAAGGGGCTCACCTAGCCGGAGTTCCCCGAAGTTGCCACAGCCTATCTTCTTCCCGACCCGGAAGTTGGGTCCCACCATCAGGACCCCTGAGCTGGTCCCCGAGCTCCGGACGCCGTGGCTGGTCCGGCCGCCGGCCTTGGACATCCTCCGACCCTCCTCCGACTCCCCTTTCCCGCCTTTCTTGTCAAAATCCATAAGTTTGTGGTACCCTGGCCTCTCCACGGTGACTCTGCTGCCGTGCAAATCCCGGGTCCGGGCAGACCTGAGGCTGCGGCCGGCTCTTCGGGGCTAGTACACCATGGTGGCCCGGCGGGCTCCCTGCTAGTGAGACGCGGGCGCTTGCCAGGGCCCGGACGTGGCGCTCATCTCGGTGGCCTCGGGGTCGCATGCAGGGGGAGGACACATTCTGTTGACAGGTCCCGCCGCCTCAAATCTCGTAGCTCCCAGCTGGTAGAGAAACAAAGACAGGGGTTAGGAGGCCACAGGTGTCCACGACACAGTCCCAGACTGGCGAGGGGACCCACGGGTAGCGCCACGAGAGGCTTGGGCAGTGAACCCGCACGCTGGAAAGACTTCTAAAGGTGAGAGTGCGACCCACGACTTTCTGGGAGACAGGAGTACAGTGACTCACGCCCCTGTGAATGCCACAGGTCAGGTGGTGGGGGGTGGGCTCTGTTGAGGGACCCCAGCCCCATGACTCGAGGGCAGAGCCCCTGGCAGAGAAGGTGGCCAGTCACATGACTGAGGCCTCAGAACCCCAAAGCCAGCTATGGAGCCCCAAGCCTGGGTGCAGAGAGACCAAGGCTGATAGACCCTTACCACGGACCTCGGATGCCTCGGGGCCGTCCCACCGAACCCCCTGCACCCCACCCTGAGCTGTGCAGGTGGGCCTAACCACGCAGAACTGTGGCCTGTGGTCAGGCGGGGCTGGAGGAAACCTTGACCCTGGCAAGGCTTCACTCGGTCCGCAGCTGCCAAAGCCGGCACAGGCTGTGTGCGCCACTGGAGTGGGCCCAGCCTCGGCCGGAGGGACTACATGGGAGCCATGGAGGGCTGAGGAGGAGGGTGGGTACCGAGCAGCGCCCAGGATACAGGGAGGAAGGGGCCGGCCACCCAAGCTGGCTGTGGCAAGGGGCAGGTACCCACAGAAACAACCCCGGCCAGCGGCCTACAGCCCCGTGTCCCCAAGGCCCTCCCAGACCTGCGCCCACCCAGCAGACTCAGCCAGACCCGGCCTCTCTCTCCAACCCTGCCAACCGCTCACACCAAAGCCAAAGATCTCCTCAAAGAGAAAGCACCAACTCCGCCAGCCAAAGCGGCCCCCTCTCAAGTCAGGGTGGGGCGCCCGGGCGCCTCCGGGGGCTGATGGAGTGTGACCGAGGACACTGGGTTTCAGCCCAGGTCGCGATCCCAGGGTCGTGACCGAGGCCCCTGCGGGCGCCTGCCCTGGGGGCGGAGCCTGCTTGACGTGCTCTCCCCCACCCCGCCCTCCCCTCCCTCCCTCCCTGGCCTCTCTGCGCTGCGGCCTCCGGGCGCTACCCAGCTCACACCCATCCACGTCCAGTACTCAAGGCCTGCCACACCCGCCTGGAATGTCCACGCGCGGCTGATGGGACCAGGTGACGGAAACAAGGCAACGGGACACGGTGGGCTCACCGTGGAGGGAGGCAGCCGGCGTTTTTAACAGAGTGGGCAGGGGCTGGCAGGCAGGACACGGAGAGAACAGGCTGCTTCCCCGGCGCCAGCGCTGCTGCCAGCTCTCCCGGGCAGGGGCACCGGCGGCACAGATGCTGCTGCCTCTCCCTCGGGGGGGCCCCAGCACCCCTGCTCCGCGATGGCCCAGGGCTGTGGCGCGCACACACCCCCTTCCGGGCTCGCACACAAGCGTGCACACCCACATCACCCAGAAAGGCGAGCTGCCCTGGGAGCCTGGGCGGGGCCTGCTCGGGTCCCCTGCCCCCGTGGGAAGGAGCTCAGGCCGGTGGGGGGTGGGGAAGGCCCAGGGAAGGCCCCGCCCGCTCTGGGAACCCTCCCTCCAGCAGGCCCTGGAGGCCAGAACCAGCGGGGTGTGCTGGGCCCCCCAGTCAGCAACAGGGCCCAACACGAAGAAGGGGGCGTGCGGGGGTCCCCCGCCTCCCTGCTCCGTCAGTGGTGTCTCACATACCCCTGGGCAGAGCCTAGAACATGCAAGGGACGTGGGGTCTTGGGGACAGTGGCTGGGCTCCCCCAGGAGAGAACACAGCCATGTGAGACTAGCAGAGCCAAGCCGCTCCGTCGTGGGTGCCTGGAGACCCCGCAGGGGCCCCCCGAGTGCACCCCGGCTCCGCCTGCAGGTGACCCCACAGACACCGTCGCCCCAACTCTGCTATGAACACTGCCCTCGCGCCTGTGCCCCAGCGTCCACAGGAGCCACACTGTGGCAAGAACCCGGATGTCCCCCGACAGACGAGCGGGTGCACACGAATATCGCGTCATCGGGAAGTGTGCAAGGACGTGGACACAACTAGAGCCGGTTACGCGGAGCGAACTCGGCCAGACGAAGACGCCTGTCACGGGCATCACGGATACGAGCGTCCGAGAAACAGGACGGCGGCACAGGGGCACCAGGAGAAAATGAAACCAAGATAACACCAGACGCGGAGACAAACCGGAAGAAACTCTTACCCTCAGAAAACAAACAGAGCTGCTGGCGGGGAGGGGGTTGGGGGGCGATGGGGCACCCGGGGGACGGGCATCGGGGAGGGCAGGTGCTGCGGGGGGCGCCGTGAACTGCGCAGGACGGGAAGTCGCACGTCCTACGTCTGAAGCCAGTAATACATTAGCTGTTAATAAAAAATACTTATTTCCTATAAAAACAACAACAAAGCCCCCGATGGGCTCTGTCCTCCGCCTGAGCCAGACCCTGTCCCAGGCACGCCGTGGGGGCGCGGGAACCGCACGAGACGAGCAGGACAGCACCTCCCTCCCCATGAGAGCAGACGGCACCGCCCGTCTCTCGGACCTTGCTCTGCTGTCACCCGGATCACGGATATGACCCACACCCCATACTGGTCACCCTTGAAAAGCGCACAGTTGGGGCCGCCTGTGGGGCTCAGTGGGTTAAAGCCTCTGCCTTCGGCTCAGGTCATGATCTCAGGGTCCTGGGATCGAGCCCCGCATTGGGCTCTCAGCTTCGCGGGGAGGCTGCTTCCTTCCCCACCTCCGCCTGCTTCTCTGCTTATGATCTCTGACTGTCAAATAAATAAAATCTTAAAAATTTTTTTAAAAAAATCTAAAAAATAAAAAGAATAAGAAAGCACACAGTTCAGTGGTCTTTAATACAGTTACCCAACCTTTACCATGATCTCATCCCAGAACCTTCCGTCTCCCCAAAAAGCAACCCCAACCCCATCAGTCATCACCCCCGAGCCCCCTTCCCGTCCATGGAGGAGCCTGGTCTGGGCGTGACACACGCGTGGACTCACACCCCGTGGGGCCTTCTGTGTCCGGCTCCCTCCCCGAGCGTCGTGGGAGCGCGTCCGTGCCAGGGGCCGCGGGGCACGCGCGTCTGTCTCTGGGCGTTGAGAGGGGCGTCTCGGCGGACACGTGCGGCCGGGGTCCTGGGGGCGCCGCGGCCGGCCCCGACGAACATCGCACCGAAGCCGTCGGAGCAGCAGCCGCCCGCGTCCCGGCAGCCCCTAGCGCTCCTCCGGCTCAGCCCGCCCCGCCGGCACGGCGGCAGCGCCTCGGTCCCCGTTTGCCCGCACGCCCGCTCCTTTCTAGACACGGCCTCCTCCGCCGACCGAGACAGAGGCGGCCAGACCGGCTTCCCCGAGAGTGGCTGCGGCGGAACGTCGTCGTGAAAAGGGAGCGGAGGGGGCATGGCCTGGTCTGGAGCGGCCTGGAGGGCCGGACGGAGCAGAACCCGGCAGGACGCGGCCACCCGCCGGGGCAGGACTTCTGTAACAAACGCCTGTTCTCTGGTACAAAGTGAAGGGCAGAACGCCACAGCCACAGCCGCCTGGCGGCCGCACACCCCCCCATGGGCCCCTCACGCTCCCGGCGCCCGCCCTGCTCCCCCGGAGCCTCCTGGGGTCTGCACCCATGGGGCGCCCCAGCCCACCTACTGCCCTGCGAATGCTCAGACTCTCCTTCCCTCAGAGCGCCACCAGGCACAGGCCACCAGGCACAGGCCACCTGCGCACACGCAGGCACAGGCAGGCACAGACTCGAACACAGAGGCCCCGAGTCCTGCAGACGTAAGAGCTGCGGGAGTTTTCAAGATCGTGAGGGACACGGACCATTCTCGCATCTCACGACGGCCGCTCTCCTGACGAGGGGTGAGCTCCAGGGGTGAAGGGGCCCCGGGGCCCCCCGCAGAGGCAGCACGCTGGAAGCCAGCAGGGGGACCACCTGAGAGCCATCAGCTGGGGGTGGGGGGGAGGTCCCGAACACAGGCTCCACACAGACGGAGCCAGGACCACCGGAAAGACAGACACCTGCTCTCTGTCCTGGGGCCTGGCACGGAGCCCCTCAAACCCGGGGCACTTCCCGAGGGACCAGTGGGTCTTCAGAGGCACCAGCAGTCGCCGGGCAGGTTAGCGGGAAGACCTTGGGAGCGGAGCTGGGAGGCCGGGCAGGCAGGGGAGGCTGGGCCAGGCTCCGCGGTGCCCTCTGCAGGCAGGGACACCTGGCTCTGGATGCCACTCCCTGTGGACCTACTGGGACGGCTCTGCCCCAGGCACGCGGGAGGAGCTCCTCTGTGGGCCACACACCTCAGGACCTCAGCCCCCGCTCCTCCTGGGAGGCCCCCGGCCATCCCTAGCAGCCCCCACCCCAGATGGGCATCTCCCCCGGCCTTGTGACCCAGGCGCAAACCCTCTGGGCCTGCAGAGCTGCCCTCCGGAGACCAGAGCGCCAGGGAGACCCCTGTGCCTGGGGGTGGTTCTTAGGGTCCCCTCCAAGAGACCCATGTGCTCACCCCAGCCGCTGCCTGTGACGGTGGGGCCTGGGGTCTCGCAGCACGCCCCTCCCCAGACACCTCTTGCTGCTGCTATGAAGAAACCTGACCATGGGGCGCCGTGCTGGGGGCTTGGGGACACCGTCCACGCCCCTCACTCTCTCACCTAACCCTCTGCGGGGAGGGGTCCACCAGCTGGCCCACTCAGCCACAGGCTCCTCTGTGTGAGCCTCCCCAGCGGCCCCTGGCGGCCTCCCCAGCCAGAAGAGCCTCCAGTGGCTCCGGCAGATGGTGCAGACCGGGCGCCTGGGCGCGGATCGGGAAGGATGTGCGTGCGTGCTGCCCCACAGAGGCCCCGGCACTGTGCCAGCGGCCCGCACCTGTAGCTCTCCCAAGCCCCACGCTGGCCCCAGCTGGTCGGCGGCTGCCCCCCTCGCGGTACAGCAGGCACCGTGGTGGCAGGTGAGAAGCCCTTCAGTCTGACCCCTTCCCGGGAAAGCTCTGAGGATACCAGGCCCTCCTCACCCCCACGGAACAGGGCCACCTCCCCGCAACTCAGCAGGCGGCACGGACCTGCCAACGTTCTAGAAGGCAGCCAAACTCAGTGTGCCCTAGCAGGCCACCCCACCCAGCACGGGCCACAGAGGGGCATTCTGGGTCATGCCTTGGTCCACTCTGAAAGCCAGATGGGAACCACAGGGGACCAGCAAGAGCGAGTCACCTGCCAGCCCAGGGAAGCAAGGAGAGGAGTAGCACAGAGGCCTCACGCGGCCAGGACCGGGCAGGTGGCAGCCTGGCATGCCGGGGTCCAGCCGGGTAACCCGCCATCCAAGGGCACGGGAGTGTCTGCCGTCAGCCCCAGCCCTGCCCAGGCCTAGGTGCCGCCGCTAAGAGTAACCCTGTCGGGGGAAGGGGCTCCCGACCCTCCCTCAGGCCTACGATAAACCCAGTCTCTGCTCAACCAACAGGGCCTCCAATTCCTGACACAGGGCAGTTCCCCCGGGGCCCCCCGACCCAGGAAAGGCCTCAGCCTGCCCCCACCAAGAGGACCACAGACCGCGTGCCCAGGCGGCCCCCGTGTCCCCACCAAGCAGGCCTCGTGGAGACCTTTCTGGGGCAGGGCTGTGCTCCTCTGTGAGCACCCACCTCAGGTGAGTTACCTGCCGTGGTATTTTGGGGGTCCTCCATCTTGTCAGGGCCAGGGGCCAGCTCCCCTGGTGGAGGCCCCAAGAACCCCCTTCTCTGACCATGTCCACTTAGTGATGTCACAGTCCCTGGCTGACATCACCAGCGCAGCCCCATCCCAGAGCCGGGGCAAGTCTGGGAGCAGGTGTGCGCAGACAGCCTACCTCCTGAGATGTGGGGCCCTCTGAGGCTGCCCTGGGCCTGGGGCCCAGCCCACAAGCACCCACATCCGTGGGATCCAGGCTGCGCCCCACCCCAGCATCTCTGGACACGCACGTCCCTCCTGAGCCGGACCCACCCTTGTCTCACGGGGCCTTGAGAACGGGGAGGCCAGGCACCCCCCCAGGACCCCCTGTGCCACATCCCGGTGTCCACACAGCACTCCCAAGGGTGATCTGGACCCCGGACACGTGACCGACCTCGTGGTCGCAGCCCAGAAGTCCCAACTCACTTGCAAGGTTGTGTTATGACAGAGAAGTAAGTGCCCCAGGGTGGCAGGCCCCCCGCGACAAGGCCAGCGCAGTGTGTTCCGGGGAACAGGTCATGCGCTGCGTGTCCCAGAGGAAGGACTGCAGGTGACCAGCGAGGACACGTTCGGGGACAAGCGTTCTCAGTGGGTGCCACACACAAGCCACTGCTCAGCGAGCAGGAGCGGAGACCTCAGGCCCCGGTGCGCGTCCGCTCAGTGGCCACGAAGACACCCGGAGGCCGCGCTGCAAGGAGACGGCGTGGAGTCCTGGGGGTCGGACAGGGGCACTGCCGCAGCCACAGGCGGCAGCCACCAGAGTGTGCTCTCCAGCGGCTCGGGCACAGCCGACGCGGACCGCTGTGCAGACGTGGCCGGGTCTGGGCCCGAGAGCCCCGGGATTCACAGTGCCTGCCTTGCGACCTTCCGACAGACCGGGGCTTTCACACAATGAACCAGATCACACAAGAGAGGCGAGGCTCCGATGACAAGCCCCACAGCCGAGCCCACGCGGGGGCACCAAGCGGAGACTCGTAAGAGGTCGACCCCGAGACCTGGGCACCAGGGTCCCCGGCAGGCAGCAGGAGGACGCCCAGGATCTGCTTCGAAACGTCGCCTCCAAAAAGCCTGGCAGGACACCGATCCCTGGGGGAGCTGCTGGGGCCGTGGGGCCCCGCGCCCCGTCCAGGGCGTCTGAGAACAGCGGAGCCGGAGCCGAAGGGAAGCGGGAGGGCTCCAGGCCGGTGAGCGGGGCGCACTCCAGTCCTGCGACGGGGGACGGCGGGGACGTCCACAGGGCCTCCCCGGCCATGGGGGCTCCGAGGGGTGGGCTGGGCTGGGCCCTGCTGCTCAGGCAGCCTGCACCACGCCCCACACGTGGCCCACGGGGGGACCTCTGTCCAGCCCGGAAGTCACCAGTCACGTTCACAGAAGAGGAACGAGGTGGGTGCCAGGGGCCCAGTGGACGCCCGGGGCTGCCACACGCCAGCGCTCGCCTCTCCTCCGACCGTTCCCAGCCACCCGGGAGAGCCCTCGTCCGTAACTTTTCATAGAGCTAACCCCCTATCGCGGGGCAGGCGACCCCACCACACGCGACAGACCCCAGGGACCCCCATCCCGGCAGGCCCAGGGCGACCAAGACACTTGCTGCAGCCGTCCCTGGTGTGGGCACTTGTGTCCCTGGAGAGGCATGTCTGAAGCCCCAGCAATGTGACCCTCTGGCACATTAGGGTAGGCTGTCTCCTTAGACAAGTGTCCTCACGAAGAGAGGACAAAGATATCCAGGAAGGGCAGGCGCAGGCGCAGCCAAGGAACAGCAAGGACAGCCAGCAAGACCAGAATCCGGCAGGGGCAGGCAGGACCGTCCTGAGGCCTGCAGGGCGGGTGCGGCCTCCCCACACCTGGACCCCAGACCTCTGGGCTCCAGAACAGTGTGCAGCCCCGCTGGGGGACACCGCGAGTGGCCACAGGCAGGAGCTGCGTGGGCAGCCAGGACCCAATGGGACGAACGCAGCCTGGGGACGTCCTGCAGGACCCCCGGCCAGCCCTCCTGCGACCTCCCAGGGCACCACACGAGGAACAGTGGACTCAGGGTCCCGGCCCGAGGGACAACGGAAATCCCGTGGGGTCGGGACGGGGTCCGGGGACAGAGCGAGGATCTCAGCTGAAGGAGGGGCCAGGCCCGCCCGTCGCTGCGCGGCCGTGCAGCGTGAGCGGAGGGCCCGCGCGCAGGGCCCCGGGAGCTCTGTCCTGTGCGGGAACTCCGCTCACAGCTGCTGCGGATCGAGTCCCGCGTCGGGCTCCCTGCTCGGTGGGGAGCCTGCTTCTCCCTCTGCCTCTGCCTGGCCCCTGCTTATACACTGTCCCGCTCGCTCTCCCTCCAACAACTGAACCACCAAAACCAGGACACTGACTCATGAGGCCCACGAGCCACTCCGAGGCTCTGTGTGCACCTGCTCAGAGGAGCGTGGATGAGGGAGTCCACGGCCACGGGACAGCTGGGTGCCCCCACACAGCTGCTGCAGGAACCCCCGGGTTCTAGAAGGTATGGGGCAGACGCAAGGAGGCAGAGATGGCCCCGTGAGGGTCAGACCCTAACCCAGGAAGCAGCAACGACGCGAGAAGCCAGGATGCAGACAGTGACCACGGAGTCGGTGAAGACGGGGAGACCGGGGCCTCACCCACAGCGAGTGCAGAACACGGCAGCGGCCGCCGAGGAAAACCGCCAGCGGCTCCTCAGAGTTACTCACGGAGCCGTCAAGGGACCCAGCGACCTGCTCCTCGGGGTCCACCACAGAGAATGGACAACATGCGTCCACACAAAACCTGTGTGCCGTGCTCACAGCAGCCGAAAGGCAGACACAACCCCCACCTCAGTGTCCACCCACGGACAAACAGACATGCGTCCCCCGCCCATGGGCACGGCCTCGGCCCCCAGCAGGAGCGAGCACCCCCCCAAGCCCTGGGGACGGACTCTGAGCCCACGACACCCGGGGAGGGAACCAGACACAGGAGGCCCCACGGGGTGTGAGTCCACACGTGTGACGTGTCCAGACCAGGCTCCTCCACGGACGGGAAGGGGGCTTGCGGGGGTCGGGGCTGGGGAGGGGGTGACGGCCGACAGGATGGGGTGACGGGACATTCTGGAATGACAGGGAGGTGATGGTCCCCCAGAACTACGAATGTATTAAAAACCACCAAAGTGCACATTTCAGTGAATTTTTTATGGTTCTGTAAATTACATCTCAACTCAAAACAGAAAAGCACAGCGCGTGGCATCTCAATAAAGCTGTTTAAAAAGCCACAGGGCGCCTGGGGGCTCAGTGAGTGAAGACTCCGGGCTTGGGCCGGGGGTCGTGATCTCAGGGTCACGGGGCTGCGCCCCAGGTCGGGCTCCGCGCTCAGCACGGAGTCTGCCGGGGCTCTCTCCCCGTCGGCGCGCCCCACGCGTGTAGGCGCACGTGCGTCCTCTCAAATAAGTCCTGAGAAAGCACTGAAAATAAACACGAACCAACAGGCAGAGTGAGGGGGTGGGAGGGACGGGCGCCGACGGAAGGCGCACCTGCGAGCCCGCCGGGCGCCGAGGCCGCACCCCTGCCCCTGCGAGAGCAGCCGCAGGCGCTTCCGCGGAGCCGAGGGCCCGGGCCCACAGGAAGTCAACGCGGCAGAAACGGCCGGCCCGGGGGAGAGGGAGGCCGACGGGCTGACTCCCCCAGCGCGAGCGCTCAGCGACCCCAACCTGCGCGCGTCAACCCCTGGGGGGCCCCGGGCGAGGATGCCCCCTGCCACAGCCAGCCAGGACAGCCCCAGTCCACGTGGCCCGGGGAGCCTGAGCTCACAGAACACCCCAGCGCTCACCAAGGCCGGTCAGGGCAACGCTGCGGCCCCCACGCTCCCGCGCACCCCACTCTCCCGCGCACATGCAGGGCTCTTGCACCTCCAGGCTCACAGGAGCCCACACCGAAGGCCCTCGGGAGGCGGCCAGCACCCTCCCGCCCTGTCCCCACCACCAGAGACCCAGGCGGCAGTGGGGACCAGTTAGAGACCGGGAGCAAGCCGGAGCTACCCAGCCCCTGCCTCTGGCCACACACGTGGCAGCGCCTCCCCCCGACACTGGAACAGCGCCCAGCGCCCAGGAGGCCCCTCAGAACACACACGCAGCCCTGCTCACGACCCGGGATCCCAGCGCTCCCCAAGGGGCTGAGGCCAGCATCCGTGTGGGCTGGGAGCTGCCACTGCACCCTGAAGGTCCCACTGCGCACCCCGCAGACCCACCAGCCACCCACCCCACCCCGCAACAGCCCGGCACCGGCAGCCAGAACAGCAGATAAAAACACTAGGAGCTCCATTAACAAGGGACCTCGGTCAGCAACACGGAAGCGGGTGCGAGGACGTCCCCAGAGGACACGGGACACGCTCCCACGAAGTAGCTCTGTTTGTCCAAAGCTCAAGTCCTCGGGCCCAGCAGAGCGGACCGACTGCGTACTGGGCCTCAAATGTTTTCTGGTCAATTCTGTGCTACTTCTTTTTTTTTTTTTTTTTTATAAAGATTTTATTTATTTATTTGACAGACAGAGATCACAAGCAGGCAGAGAGGCAGGCAGAGAGAGAGGAGGAAGCAGGTTCCCCGCTGATCAGAGAGCCCGATGTGAGGCTTGATCCCAGGACCCTGAGATCATGACCTGAGCCGAAGGCAGCGGCTTAACCCACTGAGCCACCCAGGCGCCCCTTCTGTGCTACTTCTTAAAATCAAATATTTCCAATGAAAATTTAGCTCCCAGGGGCACCTGGGTGCCTCAGTGGGTTAAGCCTCTGCCTTCAGCTCATGATCCCAGGGTCCTGGGATCAAGCCCCGCACCGGGCTCTCTGCTGAGCGGGGAGCCTGCTTCCTCCTCTCTCTCCCTGCCTGCCTCTGCCTACTTCTGATCTCTGCCAAATAAATAAATAAAACCTTAAAAAAAAAAAAAGAAAACTCAGCTCCCCGAGAGCGATGGGCCACAAGTGTCAGACACACCAGCAGGAAGGAACTGACCGGCTGGGTCAACAAGGCTTCCCGCACAGGCGCCGGGGCTCAGCGGGTTCGGCCTCTGCCTCCGGCTCAGGCCAGGGTCTCAGGGTCCTGGGACTGAGCTCTGCACCGCGTGCTCTGTTCAGCGGGGAGCCTGCTCCCCCCCACTTGTGACCTCTGTTTCACCAAATAAAGTGAATTCCACTTGTTGCTTTTGTGCCAGGGCCGCCACCACGTGGCCCGAGTCCGCTCTCCACCTGAGATCTGGAGCACCTGTGCCTCCCTCCCAAAAGCCGAGGACCACCGAGACCACCTCGACGGGGACGCTGAGGCCCAGGGGGTGAGCGGGCCCTGGAGAGCCTGGGCGAGGGCCACGAGGCGCACTGGGAGCCTCGGGGCTGGGCCCCTGTGCCTCCGCCTTCCGCTCTCCCCAGCCGCCCAGCCCCTCCCGCCGGGCTGCAGAGGAGCTCCGCCAGCAGCTGAAGCCGGACTCCCGGCGCCAGGTGCAGCTCTGGACGTGGTCCCCATGGAGCCACCAGCCCGAAGCTCCAGGCCGCATCCCTGATGGCTCCTGGGGGACCAGCCCCAGAGCCCTCTCCCAGCTTTCGTCCTCAGACGTCCAGCTCCAGGACACAATGGAGGGCTGCACCGCACAGGCCCTGGGACCCACGGCCACAAGCCTCACGCTCGGGGAGGCCACTCTCAGCTCGGCTCCCAGCAGCGGCTCCCGGGCAAGGCTCTCACCGGGGACATCCTGCCCCCAGGAACCGTGGGCGACACCTGGGGACGTCCGCTCCGTCATGACTGGAGGGCTCCTGGCACCAACTGGGTGGGGCCAGGGAAGCTGTTCAGCCCCCACAGCACCCAGGAAGCCCCCCAGGGAGTGTATCAACCCCGGTTTCATGGCGCGGCGACAGAACATGTCCTCAGCAGATTTCCAACAGGCCCGTCAGTGCAGCCTAAGCAAAAAGAAGGCAGCCCCCAAGCAGGGGCCCAGTGAGCTCCCGCCAGCCTCCCCGCAGGTGTCAAAAGCAGAGAGGCAGGACGGAAGGCACGGCTGGGGCAGGGAGGTGCGCTCAGAGCCCCAGGGCTCATTGCCCAGGCTGATCAGCCCTCCTGGCCCCACGCTCGCATGCGGAGCTGCTTAGGGGGGTGGACTGGGGATTCGTGGGACACACAGCTTCCTGCACAGGAAAGACATCGGTCTCCGGTAAAGACATCGGTCTCCGGTCACAGCCCCAGAATTACACCCAAGACCATTCCTAGAAGCAGCGAGAGAGCCCTCAGGTGTCCTGTGTCCCAATGAACCACACCCACCTCTCCCGGAAGCCCTCAGCCTTCCCGAAGTCTCCATCTAATCTAATCTAATCTAATCTAATCCCTGAGACACACAAGTGAACCTGGGGAGACTGAAGTGTCCCAGGCCCTCTGCTGCAAAGCCTCAAGAGGTACCACCTCACCGTGGGGTGCTGTCCAGAGCCTCCAAGGCCACAGGTCTGCAGAAGGGCTCTGCTGGGCCCACTCTCCCAAGGCTCACTCCACGCCCACCAGCCGGATCCTGGGACCACAGCAAGCAGAGACTGAGGACAGGCACAGCCACGGGGCAGGCACTGCTCTCAGCCCCGTATCTGCAGGGGAGACAGGTACCTGCTCTCTGACACGGGGGCTTGGTCTCCAGACCCAAAAGCAGATGAGGTGTCCCTCACTTAGAGAGCGGAGACTACTGGATAGCTGGCGTCTCCCTTTACACACAATCTTCCTAGGACTCTAATATCACACACCAATGAGAAACCAGTGACAACGCAGTATGTCCCTTTCCGCCTCTTCAACAGGGACCGCCCACCCAGGGCCGCCTTGGATCATCCCAGGACCCGGCCTGGAGCTACCCAGGTCCTGGCAGGAGGGTCTGAGCAGCGTGAGAAACACAGGCACCTTGCCCACCTGCCAAGAGAGCTGCTCAGGACTTGGGGGGTGGGGGCTGCTGACGGGAGCCTCAGCAGACAGAACCCGAGGTCGACTCTGCACCCCAGGTCTGGTGCATCAGTTGATCCGACGCACGCCAAGAGCAGCTTAAGGAACAAAACTTCTGTCACGACGCTTAACCGTGGATGCTACCGAGCTCCCGGAAGAGAAAGGACCCGTCGCGGGGTGGGGGGCTCCCAGAAATGGGCCTCCAGCTGCCCTGAGGGTGAGCAGACCATGCGGGAGGCCGTCCAAGGGAGGGGACCGCAGACGGGGCCTGGACAGGGCCGGTGCGACAGCAGGGCCCAGAACCACAGCCCGCTCCTGTGAGCAGGAGAACTGGGGGTTTCAGCACAAGGACTTACCCCCCTGGGAGAGTGCCTCTGACCCTGTGAGTGGACCCCCACACCACAAGGGCACTGTGTGGAAGACGGGACGAGAGGGAGACACCAAGGCAGGCCAGCACCACGGGATGGTGAGGACAAACAATAGCCCCCAGCCAGCAGGAGCCCCAGGAACTCCCAGCACACCCACTCCTGCCCGGGCCAGTCCTGCCTGGCACCGTGAGCACCGAGGGGCACAGGTATGCGCGCTGGCCTCATCAGGGCCCAGGCCTCCATACCCAGCAGGTCACTCAGGACTCTGCTTCCTCGACTGCACAACAGGGACTCAGGAGGCTGCCCAGCATGGCCCCCCAAAAGGGAAGGGGGCAGACTCGAAGCCACGCAAGGTGGGGGCCTTCCAGACCCACCAGACCTTGGCTTGGTTCTCTCTTTCCCTAAGGGCCCACTGACTGCACCACGCGGAAAGACTTGACCCGTGGGAACATTCCCGAGCAATCGCCAGCTCTCCCCAGTGCGCCCTGCGGCCCAGTGCGAACCAGCAAGGCAGCGATGCTGGCCGCCACCCCAACCAGCACGCCCCGGCTCGTGCCTACAGGCGCCTGTCTCCCCAACAGAGCCGACCATGTTGACCTGCCGATGTCACCAGAGGCCTGAAGGCTGGTGGCCCCCAGCCCCCCACCTCTCCTGCTCCCCCCAGCCTTCTGCCCACCAATGGACCGAGGGCCTTGATGGACTTCACCTGCTCCTAGGAGACAGGGCCCACCTGGAAAGAACCTGCCAAGACAGAGATCGGCCCCACCCCAACCAGGACGAGGGACCCTGCTGCTTTTGAGGTGGCCTGGGGCAGCTCTAAGGGGGCTGAGGAGAAGGGGGAACTCCACAAAGTCAACTATGGAACAAGCGGTTACTGGGCATCCCAGGGGAAAGGCCACCACAGGACAGGGGGCCCCGCAGGCCTGTCCCGGTAAATCCCCATGGACACGAGTGACCCCGTGGGTGTCTGGAATGCCTACTGGCGGCACGCTGGCTTCCCCCGAGCTGGGATGAACAGATAGGGAGGCTTTCAACTTCGGGGAAAAAAACCCCTCACCTACTTCCTCTCGCAACCCAGAGGTAATGACTGTGTAATTAAAAAGAGGAGAAAAATCAGCTGGAACCAGAACCAGCAGTTCAGAGAAGCCTGTCTTCACAGGGGCTCTGTCATCAGAGCGGGGACACACCCAGAGCCACGTAACGAGCCACTCATCCCCAGTCCCCTCGAGAAACGAGAAGGCGTCCACATCAGACGCGAAACCCGTTTACGCAAGGTCCAAGCGCCGGCTAGACAGAAAGACCTGTGCCCCACGGCCCCCGCAGAGCCCCTGGGGTTCTGTCCACCCCCGGGCCAGGCATGTCCAGTCCACTCCTTTCAGACCTCCCTCCCCACCCACACCACACAGGTCGCACCTCCACTGGCCCAGCCGGCCCCGGACCGCGGCCCCCCGGCACTCAAGCACTCCCCGTTTCTGGTTCCGAGGCCAGGCCACAGAGCCCCCCAGAGGGTGAAGAGAACACCTGGGGGTGCCACAGCCCAGCCCCACCCACCAGCCTGCCCATCTGCCTGCAGGGCTCCCTTCTTGGGGCACAACTTGGAGGAGACACAAGCAAACAGAAAACGAACTACCAGCGAAGCCGCAAACTTCCCCCTTTCGAACCTGCCGGCCTGGCTCCCAGCCTGTCTTGTCAAGGGCCCACCTGCCCCAGGGACCAGACCAAGGCCCCGCGGACCTTACCCCCACACTGGAGCCTTTGTGTTCCCACTCGTCTCTCACACCCACGAGCCGCAGCCTGTGGGGCTGGAGACGCCAGCGGAGCCGGTCAGGTCCTGCAGGCGAGGACCGAGGCCCCACGCTGCGGAGGGCCGCCCTGCAGCGCCCCCGAGTCTGAGCAGTGACCAGAGCGCCCGGGGTAGGCGAGCCGGAGCCCTCCGAGGCACGGCCCACAAACACTACCGCCCAGAGGCCAAGAGCCCCCAGGCCCCCCCAGGAGAACAGCCCCAGCAACCCCCCCCAAAGCATCCCTGAGAAAGTTGGGGCGGGGGGGGGGGGCGGGCAGGGAGGAGATGGCGCGGCCACCGCCCCCGGCGCACAGACCGCGCACCCCCTCCCAGATCCAAAGTGTTTCCGGAAAACAAAACCGGGGGCGCGGGCGGAAAGGGGAGGGCACAGCCACACCGAGGCGGCCGCTCCTAAGCAGGGCCCCGCAACAGGTCACCGCGGACGAGACCCCCTGCCGCGGGCCCCGTCCCGCCGGCCCCGCTGTCCCCTCGGGGCCTTCCAGCCCACAAAGCCAGGGACGGCTGGGCCGGGGCAGGGGTCCAGGGTCGAAGGGGGGACGTGCGGGGTCACGGGCAGGGGGCAAGGGGCCCGCGCACCCTTGCCCCCTGCCCCCTGGGCCGCGAGAGGCGCAGTGGAGCGCGGGGTCTCAAGCCGGGACCCGGACGACCGCCGAGCCTGCACGGGGGCGGGGGCAGCGCGGCCGGGAGCCAGGCGTCGGGGAGGCCCGGAGCGCCGCCGCCAAGGCGTCGGCGGGAGCGCGAGGCCGCAGGGCCCGAGCCGGGGAAGGGGCCGTCCGGCGGGAGCGCGAGGAGCGGGGCGGCGGGGCCGTAATGCGGGGTCTGGGGGCGGGGGCCCAGGTGCGGGGCCGGCGGGCGGGGGTCCGCGGCCGGGCGCGTGGCCGTGGCAGCGGCGAGGGCGCGCGTCCTTACCTCGGGGACTCCGCCGTGGCCGTGGCCGTGGCCCCCGGCCGGCCGGGCAGCGACCCGGGCTCCCTCAGCAGCGCGGCGCGGACCCCCGCTCCGGGCCCCGCTCGCGCTGCGGCTCCGGCTCCAGCGCCCGCTCGGGCCCCCGCTCCCGCTCCCGCACCGCCGCCGCCGCCGCCGCCGGCCTCCGCATGTTGGCGCGGGCCGTCCCCGCGGCGCGGGCGCCCGGCTCGCCCCGGTCTCGCAGCGTCGCCCGCGGCCCGCGCTGACGCCCCGGCGTGGGGGGAGGGCCCGCCCGCACTGCGCAGCCGCCGTCGGGCCCGGGCGCGCGGCGCCTCAGCGCGGGGCGGGGCTTGGCGGCCGCCGGCGCCGCCGCACGACGGCCGCCGCGCTTTGCGGCCGCTCGGGGACGGGCAGACAGCGGCCCGCGGGGTGCTCCTGGAGGCGCGCGCCCCGCAGGGCTGGGTGGGGCGGGGCGGGGTCGTGTGAGGCGCGCGCGCGCACGTGTGAGGAAGGAGCTGGGCCGCGTCCACACTCCGGGCTCGGGGAGGGGGGGGGGAGCGGGACTCCCGCCGTTCGCCCGGGCCCGCCCGCCGTTGCCATGGCGACGCGTGGCGGCCGCCCGCCGCGCTTCTGTGACGTCACGGTCTCGCCACCTGACGTCACGGCGGGGCGGTGCCGCGGGGCGGGGCTTCGGGCGATGGCGGCAGCGGGGCGGGGCTTGCAGGGCTAGCGGGAGCCCTCGGAGAGGCGGCCGGGCGGGCGGGCCGGGGGGCGGGGCTTGGGCCGCTCCCCCTCCCCCCGCCCCCAGCAGGCTCCCCTGCAGGGTGGAGCGCTGACCTCCCGGGAGTCCGCCGGCGTGCTCGGGGGGGCTACGGGGACCGCGCGGGGCACAGTGACCCAGAGCTCAGCCCTGCGGGAGGACGACGGCATCGGAGCTCGGGCCGTTGTCCGGCCGCGGTGGCCAGGCGGGAGGCCGAGGAGGGGGTCCACGGCGGACCGGCGCTGCAGGGCCGGGGCGGAGGCGGCGGCCGGCCTCGCGGGGCCCGCGGAGCCGGCCGTGGTGACCGAGCACGTGCGCCGCCGTTAACCGCCGCAGTCCTCGCCGGCTCAGGCCAGAGACCCTGCGGAGCCCGTCCGTAGACCTCGCTGCACCCTACACGACCCGCGGGCCGCCCTCCCCAGTGGCCGTCGAGACGCCGGGCAGTGCTGTCCCCGCTGGGGAGACCGTGCTGAGCGCCCGTCCGCTGTCGGCCCAGTGTCCCCTGAAACCGTGCTTTGCCGCCGCCCCCTTCTCCGCCTTTGGATTTTGTCGGCGGCGCGAGGCCCAGCCTGGCCCCTCTGGGACTCCCCGAGCCAGGGCTCTTGCAACCCTGCGACCCATCCTTCTGTCCCACGGCAACGTGCCCGCCTCCAGGAAGCCCAGGTCACACGTGGCCGTGCTGTCCTTGCTGGCGGCGTCTGACCCCTGCCCAGCCTGACCCTGCAGCCTTGCTCCTGTGGGAAGCGACATCCCAGGCCGCTGAAGGAAGAAAGTGAGGCCGAGGCTGGGGCGGTGCCAGGAAAAGGCTGTGTGACTCCGCGCAGGTCGCCGGCCCTCTCTGGTTCTCCACGTCTGCAGGGTAGGACGCTCCATAACCCCCCGGTGCAGCGTGGGAATCACAAGCTCGAGAATAAAGGACCGTCCGCTGAACGTCTCTGTCACCACTTGGAGACTTTGAAAAAGCAAAAGGCCTTTTGTGCTTCCTCTTTTCTAACCCACTTTGAAGGTGGCCCGCAGGTGCCTGCCTCCTTTTAGCTTTGATCCTGGGGACACCATTGGGGAAAGCTGGTATGGGAAGGGGCCCTGCTGGAGCTCTCAGGGCAGTAAGAACCTCCTGGAGAGGTTGAGCCTGTCGCTCCCGTTGCCCATCACCCCACCGGGGAAAGCCGGCCGAAATCCCAGCCGCCCCTAAGTCCCAGACAGCTGCGGGATTTCAGAGAGGAGATGGGCGGGCAGCGACCCCTTGTGTTCTCCGACCCCTGGAGGAGGCAGGCCGGGCTCCTGGGGTCCAAGGCCAGCCCACAGGTCCACTTTTGTGGAACTGAGTCGGGTCCCGCTCCCTGCAGCCAGGCTGTGCCCCCACTATGGGGCAGGGACGCGGACTGGCACATTCGCATATTCCAGAAGCGGACACTGAGCTTTATTTATAAAGGGGAGGTGACTTGCTCGTGTCTGGGCCATGGCAGGAGTTCTGCAACCCCAGCTGGGGCGAGTCAAAGCACACTCTCGGGATGCTGTGAGCTCCGGGGGATCCCAAGGCCAGAAAATGTGTGAGGGGCAGCCCGTGAGCAGACACCCAACACCCCCTCACCCAGCGGGCCCCCATCCTCTGAAAACAGACCCCAGCCACCAGGGCTCTACCATGTGGCCCCAGGCTGCTTCTGATTGGCCCAGAGCAAGCCCATCTGCGGTGACTCTTGGGTTCCTGAGAGGAGGGGCCCCTGCCTGCCTGTGTCCATGCGACCCAGATGGTGGTCTCCTGCTAGTGTGTGTCTGCCTCCCGCAGTGCCGAGACACACTGGGGTGAGCATGCGCCGGGGCACCCAGGCCTCCCGGAAACCAGGGCAGGGGACGTGCAATGTGCCACGGCCACCAAAGATCCCAGCCGAGGAGCTCCTTCACTCCTAGGGGCCAAGGCCTGGGCAAGTTAGAGAATTGAGCGGTGCCACCCCCCAAAATTCACATCCACCTGGAACCTCAAATGGGACCTTATTTGGAAATAGGGTCTTTGCACTGGTGAATTCAGAGGAGGTCACGCTGTGTGAGGGTGGGCTCTATGTCAATGGCTGGTGTCCTCGTAAGACAACACATGGGGCGCCTGGGTGGCTCGCTCAGTGAAGCGTGGGACTCAGAGGGGGCTCAGGTCATGATCTCGGAGGCGGAGTCGTAGGATCGAGCCCAGCATGGGGCTCTGCGCTCAGCACAGAGTGTGCTGGAGAGGCTCACCGTCCACCCCTTCCCCACTCATACACTCTCTACATATATATATATTTTTTAAATGGAAGAGAGGGGCGCCCATGTGGCACAGTGGGTTAAAACTCTGCCTTCGGCTCAGGTAGTGATCCCAGTGTCCTGGGATCAGCCCACTGGGCTCTCTGCTGGGGTGGCGGGGGGAGCCTGCTTCCCCTCCCCAGCCCACCCCTGCCTCTCTGCCTACTTGTGGTCTCTGTCCGTCAAATAAATAAATAGAATCCTTTTCTAAAAAATGGAAGAGAACAAACAGCGGACACTGGAGGGGTCAGCCACAGACCGAGGGGCTCCTGGAGCCCCCGCACGGAGCATGGACCCGGCGACACCTTGATTTCAGGCTCTGGGCTCCAGAATTTAGGATGAGTTGTTTCGGGCCACACAGTCTGCGATACGAACGTGGCAGTCCCAGGAAACCCCTGTAGACGTGGACCCAGACTGGCCACTGTTAGGGATTGAACGGTGGTTCCCACAAAGGTATGTGGAGATCCCAGCTCCCGGCGTCTGCCGGAGACGAGGGGTCACAGGGCTGGCTCCTACTGGGGGAAAACCTGTCCCAGGTCCCCCAGCTTCTCAGGGCTTCCCCTGCCTGTCTGGGCCCACATGTCCCCTTCCTATTATCATACTGGATTGGGACCACGCTACGCCTTATGGCCTCACCTTACCTTGGAAAAGTACTCCTTCGGTGACCACTTCGAAAGAAGGTCACCTCCTGGGGTCCCGGGGGGCTGGGACTTCAACATAAAAGAACCCAGTTCACCTCGTCAGAAAACGCAGAGGCGCGCGCACAGCGCAGCACACACCTCGCTCCACCAGAGGGCAGGGCCCAGGCCCTCAGACCCCCAGACACAAGACGGACAGCCGGGGACCGGTCTGTGCCTTCCGGAGGGTCGCAGGGGACTGAGCCCCGCCTGCCCGCGGCCGTGACCTGCCCACTGATGCCTCCCCACAGACCCCCTCGCTCTGGTCTCCCTGACACCTTTTGTCCCCACTCTTCACGGTGGGCCCAAAGAGGTCCCAACAGAGAATCCAGCCGCCCTTTCCGTAAAAATGAAAAGAATGCCACTCATCCCTTTCTCTAAAAAACGTTATTTTTTAATGTTGAAGTATAATGAACATTTTTAGATGACATTAAGAAACGTTTTTAAATTGTCTTGAACACTAACCTAGTGTTAGGATTCGGCTAGGACAGGCAGGGAGGGCCCTTCCTTGGAGCTTGCCGTGGGGACGCCGCCCCATGGACACCGTCCTCTTGCAAGCCAGGCCCCCCAGACATGGGAGCACGGAGCCCCGGGAGCCGTGGTCCTTGGGGCACCAGCATCACCCCACTGCAGACCCCGGGCTCTGCCCTCCGGAAGGTGGGGGGAGGCACCCGCGGTTTAAGCCCTACCTGTGGTTCTGCGACGCGGTCACCCGCACAACGGGTCCCAGTCTCTCAACTCCAGCCCCAAGCTGCGTCCTTCCAGGCCCCCGGGAGCCAAGGGCGCACATTCCCCCCTTCTTGCCGTTGTCAGTCTGGTCTCCCCACCCAGCCCAGGGCAACCTGCTCTCCGTCCGTCCATGCACTCAGGGGTCCGACACATGGACAGGTGCGTCCCCACGCCACAGCATACCCCGGCACCCTGTTTCGTTGCCCTAGCATCTGCTGGGAGCCTCGGGAGGGCGTGGCCCCAGGAGAGTCACAGGGGTGGTTCCTGCTGGGGGAGAACCTGTGCCAGGCACCCAAGCTTCACGGGGCGGGGCGGGGGCAAGGGGGTCACTGGTCACCTTGGCATGCTGTAGAAGCATCAGCCCCGTCTCCACGGGGTTTCTCTCCTACATTGTTTTAGGGCCCACGTGACTTCGGGGTGACCTCACCTTAACTAAGTACCCCTGCAACCACCCCATTTCCAGATAATTTCCCATTTTGAGCTGCTGGGCACTAGGACATCAACACATAAATCTGTGGGGGGGGGGACAAGGCAGCCCAGGCCATCTGCTTGGGGCTCGGTGGGGTTCTCTGTGGATCTGGTCTCCTCCTGTGCTGGCGAAGTGTCCCGTGGAGAAGGACTCCCGCCCTCCCGCCGTGTCCATGCGGGGTGTCCACGCCAGGAGCCCCGGGAGGCTCTCCCGTTCCTCTTCCTGCCACGTCTACCGTTACCTTCTCTTCAAAGTGAGCGATGCTGGTTTCTCATTTTCTGCACAATTCCCTTTTCAAGTTAAAAGAGCGGGGCATAAAACAGCAAGTTGACTGAAACGAGAAGCACACGCACCATGGTGGCTCGCGGACCGCTGGGGTGCGGCTGTGCGGGGCAGGGTCCACAGGCAGGGGCGGCATGGCGTGGCTAGGGCAGCGGGCCGTGCACCCCTAACAGCCCCGCAGAGGCTCCGTGATGCAGGACGGACTACGGGACTGACTTCCAGGATCCTCTCCCGTAACATCCCCATTCCGGAGTAACAAAGGTGCCTGCGTGCGGGCTTCCTACCGTGGGCCACACCTGCTCCGCAGGCTACCCTGCCCCACGGTCAGTGCAGTGTGTGCCTGTCGCAGAGGCTGGCTTGGGGACGTTTGGGGGACACCCATGGCTTGAGACCTAAGGGGACCCAGGCCTGGGTGCATGTGCAGGGACCACGGCTGCCGTTGGACACCACGTGGTGCTTGGCACAAGGAGCTGAAGCAAGCAGGCGTGGGTGTGGAGAGCACAGAACGAGCCTGGCTGGCCGGGGCTGCTGGGGGGCCGGCGTCCGGCGCGGCAGTGTGTGATGCAGAGGGCCCCTGTCCTACCCCAGGGCGGCCAGCCAGGGGCCGAGGGGTAGCACTCGGGGTGCCTGGGGAGCCTGGCCAGGAAGGGCTGGGGGGCCACCAGGGCCTGTCCGGCCTGTCCGCACGCAAGGGCGCTGCCGAGATGCCCACGGGGTGCTCGGTCCTTTGTCTCAGGAGCTACAGGGTCAGAGGGGAGAAAAGTGACGTTTCGATGAGATTCCTCACTAAGGCACAGATTTCGCACAACTTCTTTCCTTCTTCAAGGCCAAGCTCCTGAGAAATTCCGCCTCCCGCTTCCTGCAGCTCAGGAGGGGCTGTGTGGCCGCAGGCTCCAGGCAGCCGGCCCAGGCGGTGGCCCCCATCCTCCCCCAGAGGGGTTCCACCCCAGGTTCCGGATCTCGACAGATGTCTGCTCCACGTTCGCAGGAGAGCCGCTGCGGGCAGGCCGGCCAACGGCCCTGCACAGAGCCCAAGGGGCAGATGGACAGACGGACAGGGGCTCAGACCACGGCACCCAGGCGGCTCATCGGCTCTGGCAGACTCCGCAGGACTGTGCACAGGAGCTCTCTGGCTGCAGGCGGACCGGGACACAGAGGACAAGAACACGGAAGACCCGGCCAAGCGTCGCCTGTAGGGACAGGAACGAGGGGACGAGAAGGGCCGAGGGGACGCCCAGCGGAGTCCCGCTCTGCGCCGTCAGCTCCAGAAGGCAGGCAGCGGGCCTGCTGCCCTTCCTCGTCAGGGAGGCCTGCAGTGGGCGCCGCGGAGACCTCCGGGGAGACAGCGTCCTCCTGCCGGGCAGCTTCCGGGCGCCGCTCACAAGGACGGCCGCTCCCGGAGGTGAGAGGCGTGCGTGTGGGTCTCTGGGTGCGCGCGGGCGCCGCCGCCCTGGCCGGGGAGGGGAGAGGGCAGTGGGGGCGGCCGGGCAGGGAGGCGGCGGCTCCTCTAAGGCCACTGGCTGCCGGCCGCCGGGTAGCTGGGCACAGTGGGATACTCGGGCAGGCTGTTCCCCGAGAAGTTGTTGTACTGAGCCTCCCGGGACGGTGGGTTCCGCCACGCGCCTGTGTTCCACTCAGTCTGCGCCTTCTGGAAGCTTCCGCCAGCCCCCCGGTAGATCCTGTGCACCTACAGGCACAGAGGCAGAGAGAATCCAAACTGAGTCTGTGGCAGGCGACAAGACCCGCTTGTGTTCACGGCAGGACCTCTCGCAGGAGTCACAGAAGCCACAGAAACAGCTCCCCGGACGCGTCAGAAAACGCCAGAGCCGACATGGCGGCCTCGGAGGGCGCCGGCCTGATCCACCGCCACGGTCCCCCCGGCTGCTGCCGTGTGTGGCCGCCAGCACTGCTCTCCTGCCCTGCTCTGGGGCCGGGCTCTTGGGCCGCCTGACGCGGGCGCCCTGCACCCCACGCCCTCTCTGTGGCCCATGGTCTCCTAGCCAGAGACCGCCAGGAAGGACTGACTCCCCACGACAGCGCAAGGAACGTGGGCCAGGGCTGGAAGCTCTAGAAATTCTGGAAAACTCCGCAGGCGAAAACTGGCATTTCAACTGGGTGCTCTGCTGACCGGTGGAGCGAACCCCGTCGCTCACGGGGGTGCTCCTGCTGCTCCGTGACTCTTAAATACCCTCTCTGCCCTCTCAGTGCGGGGGGGGACAGACAGAGAGCTCGCACAGGCAGCCGGAGCCCGCCCTCCGGAGCCCGCCCTCCCCACCGGCCACTTGCGAGGATGGCCCTCCGCGGCATCTGGAACCGGATTGCGGGCTCCGGCCAGCCTCAGCCACCCGACCCTGCTGGGGGGCTCGGGTCCCCGAACCGTCTGTGTGGACGCGAGGCTCGAGCTGAGCACCTGCTCCCCTTCCCGAGTCGGGGTTCCTGGCCTGAGCCAAGCAGACGGGCCCGCGAGACCGACCCCGCGGACAACCCGGCGCTGGGTCTCTGCCAGCCCCCGGAGACCACAGCACACACGCACGGCGCTGTCTCGTTTGGGGGGAAACTAAGTGTGTCCTGTGGGACACCCCGGGAGAAGGTTCTGGAAGCTCCCGCCTGGTGTCCCCGCCCCCCACACCCCTGGCCTGAGCTCATTTTGCTTCCTGTCCTCTGTCTGTATACGCCACAGCCATAGGAAAACCATCTGCTGCGCTCTGGGGACCTCCCGGTACACCCCTGCACCTGGGCCTGGGGACGGACACAGGCGTGGTGTCGCTGCTTAGGAAGAACACACTCTATTTGAGTCCATGAATCTTTCTTTTCTGTCCCCACAGGCGCCTTCAGTTAGCATCTACTTTCTAATTTCAGATGTTTGCAGCTGCGCGAAAGTCCCTGGTTGCAAACATCGCCCCATGCGAACTCGATCCCGGAACCACATTCAGGTTCACTCGCCATGCGTCTGCGCGCACACTCGTGGGTCCCACAGGTCCCTCCACACACCCCCGACTGTCCACACAGCTGAAAGCATTTGGGGTGCACACGGGGCGGGGGGTGCGGAACAATGCTTCTGTGTTCATTCTCAGACAGCCAGGTGCAGGGGCTCAGGCCTGGTGTCCCCCACGGCCGCGTGCCTGCCGGCTTCCACGGGGCTGCACGGTGACCATTCTGCCGCAGTCTCCGAGCGCCCGGAGCCGTCCTGCCCATGGGAACTTTCCGTGGCGGTGGAGACGGCCCACCAGCCCCACACAGCCGGCAAGTACCCGAGATGAGGTGGGTGTGGTAGGCGCCCGCCAATTTTTACTTTTACTTAATCTCAATTTAACTGTACTTGGCGGCCAGCATCCAGCGGCGGCCAAATTGGGCAGCGTGGAGCACACCCCGGGCCACGCATGTGCTGGGGACTCTGGCATATGGTGTCCCCGAAGGCAGATGCGGCCATCAGCGGCCTCCACTATGCTGTTCGCCCAAGCTTGCTTGAGTAACGGTCAGCTCGTTCCCGGACACTCAGTCTCTCGCTCCTTAAACGGGGATGAGACGAGCTCCCGGGGCTCGGGGGCTAGGGCGACGGCATGCGTGGGAAGATGCTAGAAGTCTCCGAACCCAGAGGACTTACCTTGATGATTGCAATGGCCATCATGGCAGCGGACATGGAGAACATGATGGCTGGGAGCAGCATGACCACAGCAGCCCCGACACTGGTCTGGAAGAACCCGACTGCCGCCAACCAACCACTACAAGGGGCCAAAGAGAGCGAGCATGGGTGCCAGCACATCCACCAAACAAGGAGCCCAGTATCCTCCATATGTAAAGATCACCAACAAATCAACAAAAAAAAAAATAAACAACTAACAAGGAAATGGGTGATTGGTATGGGGACTTGCAGGGAACAATGAACACACAAAAAGACGCTCAAACCCAGCAACAAGGAACACACGCTAGAACGGAGTCACTGCGTTCCCCTGCCACACAGGCAAGCGTGGCGTGTGCAAGGGGCTGTGGAGAGAAGCCCTGCCCTGGAGGGAGCGTGGCCCTATGCGGGGCAGCGGCAGTTACCACACTAAGCTCTACGCGCTCATGGCCGCACCCAGCTCTTGTGCTCCTAAGAATTTACACCACAGAATCACGAGTCACCATGAAAAGCCGGGGGGCCCTAAACGTTCCCCGGCTGGAGGGAACACAGATGCCTGGTGTGCCACAGCCTCACGATGGATGCTGAGGTGGTGTGCAGGAAGCGAGAGGGCAGAAGAGTTAAAGAGCCCTCGGTACAGCAGGACTGCGTGAGGCACGTTCTGTCCCAAGCACGTGTGGACACACATCCGCACCTGCCTCTAGGGCCGAGAGGCAGGAAATGACTTGCGCTTCAGGGACGTAGAAGACCAAGCAGGAGCCAGGAAGTCAGGACTCGTCCGCGGCTGCCAGCTACCCCACATGCCCCGTTCAGGCCCTCCAGCTGCTCCGCGGGCAGCCCCGTGTTCCACGGGCCAGCCAGCCAGGCGTGCCGGGTCCAGGCCCCCGCGGTCACACGTGCCCTGCCGCCTACAGCCCTGCGGCAGCGCTCCCGAGAAGCGAAAGGCTGCGTCCCGCCGCCCCCATACGAGCCTCGCCGTGCCCCACGCAGGAGGCCGAGCCCCGGGTCTCCAGAGGCCGCCCGCGCCTGTCGTCGAGTGTCCTTGCGTCTCGGGCAGCAGGGTGGGCGCTGGCGCAGGAACACGCGTGGTTTTCTCGGAAGCGTGCTCCGGGGACCGCGTCACGTTCTCAGCAAAAGGGAAGCCGCAAGTCCTCCCAACCCAAGTACGTGACACGGGGGCGGCCGAGGAGCCGGAGCCGCAGGCTCACTCTGTGCTGGGCACTAGGGACAGACCTGCCACCTGCTCCCACTCAGTAGGGGGCTGGGAAAGCCACTGGGGAGGGCACCTCGGCCGGGCAGGGGACGCAGTGTGGGGCCGAGCCAGGTGGCTGGACGGTCCAGGCGGGCGACAGGTGGTCGGAGGCTCCTGGGAGGGGCAGTGGGGGAGAGTCACCCTCGGGACCAGGGTCCTCCCAGCAGGTCTGCGGCCCGGAAAGAGGGGTCAGACAGGCGGGGTCCCAGCCTGAGGTCTGCGGTCTCTGGGGGAGGTGAAGGCACGCGCAGGCAGGAATGCGGGCCGGGGGACCTGCTCCACGGCCCCAGCCTCCCCGCAGGACCAGGACGGAGAAACATCTCATGTATGGGTGACCACCCAGGCTCCAGGGACAGTAGGGGACACACTGGTCTCCATCAGCTACAACTCAATGAACGACAGAGCCTGCCACGAGCCGTCCAGGTCAGGAAGAAGCCAAGGCGTCCACGGTGGCAGCGGGGAGGAGCCGGAGGGCAGGGCTCAGGGAGGGCACGAGGGGCGCCGGGGGCTCCCGCGGGGGGGACCAGGGAGGGGAGGACACGGCGTGAGAGACGGAGCGGAGACCCCCCAGAAGTGCAGCCCCGCCACCAGCACACACGCGAGACATGGAGACACGTGTCACCCCTGTGTCAACAAGGGCAGGCAGCTCACATAGAGCAACCCCCGACGCTGGTGGGCACGGACGGAAGCACACAGCATGCCCCCCACGCACAGCAGTGTCCCCGGCCCCAGCAGGAGCGAGGCCTCCACACGCTGCCCCAGGGACCGACCCCGAGCCCACGACGCTCAGGGAGGGAACCAGACACAGGAGGCCACACGGGGTGTGAGTGCACGCGTGTGACACGGCCAGACCAGGCTCCTCCACGGACGGGAAGGGGACTTGTGGGGGCCGGGGGCTGGTGAGGGGGTGACGGCTGATGGGGACGGGGCTGCCTCGGGGAGATGAAACCTTCCTCAACTAAACAGAAATGACGGGTGCACACTCTTGAGGGTGCACAAAAGCCACCAAGCTGTCCACTGTGAGAGTGAATTTCTGGCCTGTGATGGGGGGCTCACTACCGCCATTACTCTAAAAACCAAACTGCGGATTGGACAGCCACATGCAGAAAAATGAAACCAGACCATGTCCTTACTCCACACACGGAAACAGACTCCGAATGGATGAAAGACCTCGGCGTGAGGGAGGAATTCACCCCAATCCTTGAGAACACAGGCAGCGACCTCTTCGACCTCAGCCGCACCAACTTCTTCCTAGGAACAGCACCAAAGGCCAGGGAAGCCAGGGCAAAAAGGAACTCTTGGGACTTCATCGAGATCAAGAGCTTTTGCACAGTGGAGGAAACAGTCAACAAAACCAAAAGACAACAGAACGGGAGAGGATACTCGCAAACGACATACCCGATAAAGGGCTAGTGTCCAAAATCTGTAAAGAGCTTAGAAAATTCAACACCCAGAGAACAAAAAATCCAATCAAGAAAGGGGCAGAAGACATGAACAGACATTTCTGCAAAGACAGCCAGATGGCCAACAGACACATGAAGAAGTGCTCCCCATCACTCGGCGTCAGGGACATACAGATCAAAACCACAGCGAAGGGGTGCCTGGGGGGCTCCGTGGGTTAAAGCCGCTGCCTTCGGCTCAGGTCATGGTCCCAGGGTCCTTGATCGAGCCCCTCATCGGGCTCTCTGCTCAGCGGGGAGCCTGCTTCCCTCTCTCTCTCTCTCTCTCTGCCTGCCTCTCTGCCTACTTGTGATCTCTCTCTGTCAAATAAATAAATAAAATCCTAAAAAAACAAAACAAAAAAAACCCACATTGAGATGCCACCTCACACCGGTCAGAACGGCTAAAATTAACAAGTCAGGCAACAACAGATGCTGGCGAGGATGCGGAGAAAGGGGAGCCTCCTGCACTGTGGGTGGGAATGCAAGCCGGTGCGGCCACTGTGGACAACAGCATGGAGGTTCCTCAAAAACTTAAAAAACAGAGCTACCCTACGACCCAGCAATCGCACTACTGGGTATTTACCCTAAAGATACTAATGTAGTGATCCGAAGGGGCACGTGCACCCCAATGTTCACAGCAGCAAAGTCCACAAGAGGCAAACTACGGAGAGAGCCTAGATGTCCGTCAGCAGATGGACGGATAAGAAAGATGTAGTGTTTATACACAACGGACTCCCACGCAGCCTTCAAAAGAAATGAAATCTTGCCGTTTGCAATGACGTGGGTGGAACTAGAGGGTATTATGCTGAGTGAAGTCAGTCACTCGGAGAAAAACAATTATCATACGATCCCCCTGATGTGGGAAAGGTGAGAGGGACTGTGGGGGCCTGGGGGCAAGGAAGGAAAACATGAAACACGATGGCACTGAAGCGAGACAAACCATAGACTTTTTAAAGATTTTATTTATTTATTGGACAGACAGAGATCACAAGTAGGCAGAGAGAGAGGAGGAAGCAGGCTCCCCGCTGAGCAGAGAGCCCGATGTGGGGCTCGATCCCAGGACCCTGAGATCATGACCTGAGCCGAAGGCAGCGGCTTTAACCCACTGAGCCGCCCAGGTGCCCCTCATAAGAGACCCTTAATCTCACAAAACAAACAGAAGGTTGCTGGGCGGAGGTGGGGAGGGGGCGGGGGTGGGGTTTTGGACCTTGGGGAGGGTATGTACTATGGTGAGTGCTGCCAAGTGTGTGAGCCTGACCATTCACAGACCTGTGCCCCTGAAGCAAATAACATGTTATATGTTAATAAGAAATTAAAAATTTTTTTTAAATTTTAGGGGCGCCTGGGTGGCTCAGTGGGTTAAGCCGCTGCCTTCGGCTCAGGTCATGATCTCAGGGTCCTGGGATCGAGCCCCGCATCGGGCTCTCTGCTCAGCAGGAAGCCTGCTTCCTCTTCTCTCTGCCTGCCTCTCTGCCTACTTGTGATCTCTCTCTGTCAAATATATAAATAAAATCTTTAAAAAAAAAAAATTTTTTTTTAATTTTAAAAAAACAAAACAGCAAACCAAACTCGGGAAGCGCAGGGCAAGGAAGCCTCCGTTCCCACAAACGAGCTGGAAAGGGAGGGCGGGCGCGGGGCAGAGCCCGGGGAGGGCCGGCCACGGAAGCGCGCACACCCCACGGGCACAGGCGGCCGACCCGAACGTAGTTAAACCCCACGTGGGAACAGAAGGACACCCGTGGCCACGTGGGGCTGCCGACGACGGCCCAGCGGACGGCAGCGCTGCACCCGTGCGGGCCTCCAGCAGCGGCAAAGGCCTGTCCGAGGCCCACGGGCGCGACGGCCACAGGCGCACCATCCTTCTCTCCGCTTCCCTGGAAACCCCAAAGAGGCCCAACACGGAAACCCTACTGGGGGCGCCTGGTGGGCCCGGCTGCTCCCAGTCTTCGGGCTCCTTCCCACCGTCTCCCCCCTGTGGGGACAGGCCGGTCCCCTCCCCTGGTTTGCCCCAGGGCTCAGCGCCGGCCCCAGAGCCTCCCCCTCCGCAATCCTGGGAGGGGGGGCTCCCAGAGCAGTCTGGGGGGCTGGGGGCAGGGACAGGGCCCAGCCCAAGGGTGGACCCATCCGAACCCTACGGCGGCGCCCAGGCCTGGAGCACGCGCCAGAGACCCAAAGGACACGGGATGCAGAGCACACGACTAGCCTCTTTCAGCCTCCTCTGCCCCTCCGCGGGACGGTCCCGCCTTTCCTGACCTCGGCCAGGTGACGGCCAAGCACATGCAGCTGCCGCCCCCGAGGGGGTCCCCCCCAGGCTGCGCGTCAGAGGCGTGATCGCAAACCCCCTCGCCAAAGAGAGCACTTAGAAAAAAAGATAAACTATAACTTAAAGAGCTTTTTATAAAATTCCTTGAATTTAGAAGTGGGCTCCACGCCCCACACGGGGCTGGAACCCACGAGGCGTCGCAAGCCCCCCCGAGCGAGCCAGCCAGGCGCCCCGAAAACGCCGAGTAAAGGAGCAAGAACGAAAGCCAGAGGAGGGCGCGGAGGGGTCGAGGCCGGCTTCCCAGACACGAAGCAGCACCGGGGGCTTGGACAGACACGTACGAACGAAGGACACTCGTGTGTCTCAGAGTGCTTTTCCTCTCCAGGCCCCCAGGGAGGCGTTCGCAGAAATGTCCCGTGTGGGAGCGACAGACCCTTAGGATGCTGGGCAGGCAGGGGCGCCCCGAGACCACCCCCCGAGGAACACCGCACAGCTGGCCGCTGTGTGTCCCGTCAGAAGGCCAAGACCAGGGACGGCCACACTTGCAGCCGCAGATACCCGTCCCCTGGCAGTGGGCCACCAGGGACCAGAGGGGCGCAGTCACCCTGGGCTGGGCTCCCAAAGGGAATGTGGGTCGGCAGACCAGCACCCCAGGGTCCCCATTCCCTGCACCGAGCCCCGGGGAGGCCAAGGAGCTCGGAGGGATCCCAGCCACCCCAACGAACGTTCCAAGAAGGCAGAGCCAGGAGGACCCCAATGACAGCCCTTCACCACCTGCGCGGGCCCAGCGCCCAGCAACAGAACGGGAGCAGCGACAGCCGTCCGTGAGAGCAGGCAGGCCTGGAGCCGCACGCTGGGTGCTGTGCCCCCTCCCTCCCCCTCCGGTCCTTCAGGACAGGAACCGCTTCAGAGCGGCTCTCTGCCCCGGCTCCCCAGCTGGTTGGTCACCTGTCCCCAGCCCTGCCTGGCCAGCACTCCAGCAGGGACAGAGATTACCGTCCTCTCTCTACAAGCCGGGCCCTGGGGACAACGTGGAAACCGGGGTGGGGTGACACCGGACGGAAAAGAGCTCGCACGGAGGGCCGGAGCCCGCCCCGCCACTGGCCGGCTCGCGAGGCTGGCCCTCCGCGGCGTCTGGAACCGGACTGTGGGCTCTGGCCAGTCTCGCTGCTGGGGTCTCTGGTCCCTGAACTGTCCGTGCAGACGTGAGGCTCAGGCTGAGCATCTGCTCCCCTCCCCGAGCCGGGCTGACGGGCCCACGAGACCGACCCCGCGGAGAACCCGGCGCTGGGTCTCTGCCAGCCCCTGGAGACCACAGCACACACGCACGGCGCGCTCTCGTTTGGAGGGAACTAAGCGTGTCCTGTGGGACACCCCGGGAGAAGGCTCTGGAAGCTCCCGCCTGGTGTCCCCGCCCCCCACACCCCTGCCCTGAGCTCACTTTGGTTCCTGTCCTCTGTCCTCTGTCTGTATAAACCATGGCCATAGGAAAACCATCTGCTGGGCCCTGAGGTCCTCCTGGCACATCCCTGCACCTGGGACCCCAATGACAGCCCTTCACCGGTCCTCCAGACCCAGATCTGGGAGGAAGCCGAAACCAAGGGTCCACGCGGAGCTCATCTGCTCAGCAGGCAGGAGAGAAGCAACACCAGGAAGCCCCAGGGAGGCTCTTCGGGAAACAATCCCAGGTGAGAGCAGGTGACTCGCGGACTTTGTAACGGGGAGCAGAACACACAGGAGGGGACGGACACCAGGAAGGCGCTGAGGGGCAGGTCAGGAGGCCACGAACACCCCAAGGGATGCCAACCGAGAGGCCAACGGGGCACACCTGAGCAGAGACAGGCTTCCAGACCTCTGACAAGGCCGAGCACACACACCAGCAGCCTCGAGCAGCCCACGGGACACTCCACGCCAAAGACACGACCTGCGACCAGCTAGCAGCCCCACAGGCACCCACATTCTCGTCCTGGGAGCTGGGACGTGTCCCTTCCCAGAGCAGAGGGAACCTCATCAGGGCCCCGAGCTGGGGGTGACCCTGGGTTCCTGGGGCGCCCGGCGTCCTCACCAGGTCCTCACAAGAGGGAGGCAGAGAGCGGGGGTCCGGGAGACGGGCAGACCCTGCGCAGCGCAGGAGGCTGGAGGGGGCCGCGGGCTAGGAAAAGGCAGGAGCCGGGTCTCCCTGAGCCCCGGGGGGACCAGCCCTGCCAGCACCAGGGTTTTGGCCTCATGAGGCCCACGTCAGACTCCTGACCCCAGAATTGTGAAATGAGTCTGTTTAAGTCGCTAAATTTGTCCTAACTTGTGACGGCAGCTGCAGACCTGGGTATAAACCTTAAAAGACAAAAAGCCTAGCTCTCTCCTGACAGCAGGGTCACAGGCAGCTGTCCTGGGGGGCCTCTTGCTGTCCGCAGAGCCGCTCCTCCCGGACACGCGTCCAGGGACACACCTATCAGCCTCCCGGAGGAGCTGGGAGTGCGTCCCAGGACCCCCAGGGGCAGGCCCCGATGGGCACGGGCAGCAGACCCAGCCCCAGCCCTCCAGGGCCACCGGAGTACTCACACACCGTCCCTCACACCCTGGGAGGCTGGAGCCGCACCCGCCCCACGGGGACCGCGTTGTCACCCCCCGCCCCACGGGGACCGCACCACCCCCGCGCGGCAGCCCGCACCCGGCTCACCATGCGCCCCATCCCGCAAAGCCGACGGCCTGGATGACGGTCAGGACAAACTGGGCTCCGAAGATGAAGAAGAAGGCCATGAAGTTGAAGGAGCTGTCGGCGCTGCGGAGGGAGAGAGCACAGCCGTCACGCAGGCCGCGTGCGCACGGCGGGACCGAGGAGGTGCCGGCCCCAGCGCGCCAGCACACGGGGACTCCGACCGGGCGGGGACTCCACGGGCCACACCGGCCTCTCCGGGAAAAACTGCTGTCCCCGGACAGAGTCCCGGCTGCGGAGGAATGGAGGGGTTTCACGGTGAGCGACGACGGCCACAAGGTCGCTGAAGAGTGACCCGGGGAGGAAGCGTGTCACAGACTTAGGGCGCCCCGTAGGCTCTGCAGAAGACACGGACGGTTGCCAATGGGGCCGTGGCACAGGCGACCTCCAGGTCACTGAAGGAGCACGGGGCCAGCAGGACCCCCAGGGCCGTGGGAGGAGGCAGGGCGCTCCCAGGCCGTCCGCATGCCGCAAGCATTGCTGAGCGAGGCTGCCTGAGCTGGCCCGGAACCCGGAAGAACGGCTCCTTCCAGCTTCGGCAGCCGGGTGGGTCTCTAGTTCTTACGCCCCCACCCCGGAGGGCCTCAGGGCGCTGGCAGAGTCCCTGAGCCCGGGATTCGGGAACCATCAAGGGGCAAACACGGCAGGTCCTGAGGAACAGGGGGCCTGCTGGGGTGAAGGTCCACAGAAGCCTAGAGCTGCTTGCGAACACCCAGTGCATCCCCCGCACACCGGAGTGTCCCTTGGCCCCCGGCAGGAGTGAGGCGCCACCACGCACTGCCCCGGGGACGACCCCGAGCCCACAACACTGAGGGAGGGAACCAGACACAGAAGGCCCCACGGGGTGTGAGTCCACGCGTGTGACACGCCCAGATGAGGCCCCTCCATGGATGGGGACGGGGCTCGTGGGGGTGGGGCTGGGGTGATGGCTGATGGGACAGGGTTGCCTAGGGGCTGAGGGAATGTTCTGGAACTACACAGAGTGATGGTGCCAAAACCTTCTGAAGACACGAGCGGGTGGGCAGCTACGGGAACGGCCTCTCGATTCAATCCCTACAGGACAAACCAGACCACCCTTGCCGGCGTCTAGACGGCCACCCCGGACACAAGCCGTCCCCCAACCCCACCGGACGGTCTCAGACACGGACGTCTGAGGACGCAGGCCCCGAGCACACAGGGTCGCGCGTCTGGCCGTCCCCTGCGCCGGCCGGGCCCGCACTCACCGGAAGGCCTTGTAGGCCGGCCGGAACCAGCACACGTAGCCGCAGGGGGAGAAGAGCAGCAGCCACAGCAAGGCCAGGCCGAAGTTGGCTCCCGAGCCGCCTCCGATCCACCAGGCCAGGCAGGCCACGAGGTTCACCGCCAGCGTGGCACAGTAGACTGGGGAGGGGACGGAGAGTGAGTGGGCTCCAGGGCAGCGGGCCTGGGTGCCTCCCACCCCCGGGAAAGCGGGGCCGGGCTCTGGTCAGCACCGGCGTCGCAGAGCCAGACGAGGGCTCAGAGCACATCACTGTCAGAAAGGCGAGGTTGAGCCCCAAATCCGCGCTCCCTCCGCCTGAGGATGGGACCAAGTTCATGGTGGGGCTGTCCCGGCGGGGGTCAGAGGGGTGCAGGGAGGCCCCGCCCCGCCCCGCCCCGCCCGCTCACACAGCCACAGCCGGTAGATCCTCTTCACCAGGAGCTGGTGCTCGATGGGGATCTCGTCCGAGAAGTTCTGGTAGAAACAGGGCTTCAGGGGGATAAACCTGGGCAGCGGCGGGAAGTTGTTCTCCTTTTCTGCAGGGACACAAAACACCAAGGAACGATACCAGGCGGGGGGCCTCAGTGACCGCCCCAAACACGTCCCCATCCCTGTCAACCTGCAGACGTGTCCCCTGCCGCGGCAGAGGGGACCTCGTCAGGGCCGCGAGCCGGGGGTGACCCTGGGTTCCCGGGCGCCCGGCGTCCTCACCAGGTCCTCATGAGAGGGAGGCAGAGGGCGGGGGTCCCGGAGATGGGCAGACCCGGCGCTGCCGGCGGGGAGGATGGGGGGCCGCGGGCCAGGCAAGGGCAGGAGTCGGGTCTCCCTGAGCCCCGGGGGGACCAGCCCTGCCCGCGCTGGGGTTTTAGGACTCCTGACTTCACAACATGAGATGATAAATGTGGGTTTTTTGGGTTTTTTTTTAAGATTTTATTAGAGAAAGAAGCACAGGCAGAGGGGGAGAGGGAGAAGCAGGCTCCCCAGCGAGCAGGGAGCCCGATGCGGGGCTCCATCCCAGGACCCCGGGATCATGACCTGAGCTGAAGGCAGCCGTCTCACTGATGGAGCCGCCAGGCGCCCCGGTGAACGTGGTTCAACCCCCTCGGCTGTGGCGATCCGGAAGAGCAGCTGGAGAGACGCGCAGAGCCCAAAGCTGCCAGCACCCCACGCCATGGAACGTTCTGGCCCTCCAAAGGCACGCGCTTCCTGGGGCAGCTCAGACACATGCCCACCAGCCCCGGGTTCCAACCACAGCACTTTAGCCCAGAAGTCTGAGCTCAGGCTGTGGTGGGGCCGCGCCGCCCCGGGGGCTCCACAGGAGGGTCCCTCCTGCCTCTCCTAGCGCCTGGGGCTGCAGGCAGCCCTTGGCGTGCGGCCACATGGCCTGCGTCAGTGACAAATGGCCATCTCCCATGTCCTTATGGGAACACCTGCCACCGCATCACGGCTACCCTATCTAGTGTGACACCCTCCACTAACTACACCCACAGCGGCTCCGCTTCCAAACACGACCCTGCTTCACAGGTGTGGAAAGACGGGACGTGTCTTCCGGGGACAGGGTTTAGCCTGAGCACGGCATGGTCCACGCCAACCACAGCGTTTGGAAGATGTCACCTCTGTGGCCGGACGCCTCCTGAGCACCTCGGAGGGCCAGGCCGTGAACCAAAGCCAGAGGGGGGCTGCCTTCCTGGCGGGGGGACGCTGACAGTAATCACAGTGACTGAGCAAGAGGGGCGAGCCAGGAAATGCTGCGGGGGAGGGTGGTTAGCTGTGCTCCACCGGGAGGGCCGGGGCGCCTGGCTGGCTCAGCCCGCCGAGCATCTGACTCTTGGTCTCAGCTCTCGATCTCGCGGTGGTGAGTTCGAGCCCTGCACTGTGCTCTACACCGGGCGTGGAGCTCACCCGTAAAGAGCCATCAGGTGAGCCCCGCCTGCTAAGTGTCTGCCTGAGGCTCAGGTCATGATCCCGCATCCTGGGATCGAGCCTCACTCGGAGGAGCCTGCTTCTCTCTGCCCCTCTCCCCTGCTTGTGTGCTCCAACAAATAACATCTTAAAAAGAAAAAAAAAAAAGTTGGTACTTAAACAGAGACTCCAGGAAGTGAAAAGAAGAGGCCCTGGGCTCCGGGGGAGGGCGTCCGTGTGTGCGGATGGAGAGGCAGCGGGAGCCCAGGGACCAGGGAAGGGTGGAGAGGCGGAGGCGGAGGCGGAGGCAAACTGCACCTTACTGGCCGCAGAGCCCTGAGGCATGACCACAGGAGGCAGGAAGCCTCGGGTTCCAAGCCTGAGCAGAGAGAGGAGCTGATCCTGCTCTGAACTCAGCCTCTGTGATCAGGTGTGGGAGAAGGGCCCCAGCACGGGCCCCCAGCTTCCATGCCACAGTCCCTGGTCGCCACCCTTCACGGCTCCTGCCCAAGGCCCCAACAAGGACCCACCCGGCCCCCCGCCCCGCTGCTCCCTCGGCCACCAGCACCTCTCCTTCCTGGAGGTCCGACCCCCCCCCCCGCCTGCCGCCCACAGCAAGGACAGGGTGACGCTTCCCGTGGTCAGGCTGCGGCCCAGAGGTGAAAACCCCCAAATCACATCCCTTTGAAACCCTATTTTCTTGGCAAATAAGAAGCCCTGGGACACGTTCTGTGTAGACTCGGCCCTCAGGAGCCTGGGTTCAAATCCCAGTGCCACCAGCAGCCGGATGACCTCAAGCACCCAGCGCCCCACCCCGCCCTCCACCCGAGGACGGGGGCGAAGCTGAAGCTAACTCCACACACAGGGCGGGGGTGAACGTGGGCGGACGGTGTGCACTCCGGCCCCGCGCCGTGGCCTTGGGGCCCCAGGGCCCCCTCACTGTACCTGCACATCCCACCCCCCCTTCTGAGAGGGACGAGGTGGGCACGCCTGTGACAGAGTGAGTGACACACGCAGGCATGAACCCAGACGCCCAAACCTCACACCTCCCGGTGATGTCCACGACCAAATGGGCCCCGGGGCAGAGAGCCTGGGGCAAGCGGACAATCCCCACAGAAACCGGCATCGCCCTCCCGTCCGCTCAGAGCGAGGAACGGACCCCAACACCCTCCACGGGAGGAAGAGACCGGCGTGTGCCCCCGGGGGGGTTGTCAGGGTGGGTCTGGACACTAGGGGACCCCACCCACAGGACCCCCCCACCGCAGGACCTCTGGGTGAGACTCACCAGACATTTCCGCTGTGACAACTGGGCGGGACAGAAGCCTAGGGCCACCTAGAGGGGAGACAGCCACAGTCAGGAGGTCCCTCAAGGCTGCTGGGGGACCCCGACCCCAGCTGCACGCTCAGCAGCAACCCCGGCTAGAGGCCTCAGCTCCAGGCTGCCCCGGGGGATTCCGTGCTCTGGTCCCAAAGGGCACCCCAAACCGGTTAGGCCGGCCCCACGTGCTGCCTGCAGAGCCTCCCGGGCAGTGTCCGTGCTGGCAGAATGGGGGTCGGCCTGCTGCCCCAACACACAGCCGGCCAGAACCAACATGTTCCTGGGACCCCGTGGACCCACGCCACCTCCCTGTCCCCACCAACCCCCAAGCTCCCTCTTTATCCATGAACAGCTCCGAGCACCTCCTCAGCGCCACTGAGAACTGGGTCCACGCTCAGTGCTGAGTGACATCGCACGAGTCGCATGGCCTCTGTGGTCTGCACCCTTGCCCCTGCAAGCCTGACGGAGCTAAGGGCCTCGCAGCGACCTGAGGCAACTGGGGACGCAGCTGGCCACTGGCGGCCCTTCCTACACGGAACCAGGGGAGCCGGCATCACGGAGGAGCCTCGCGGAGCAGGCTGCCACCAACACGTACACCTGTGGGGACTCTGCCGGTCCCCTGAGGGCCCTACGGGTGGGCACGGCCATCACCAGGACAGAAGCTAGGCTCACGGGGCCATGCCCAGGGCCCACCCAGGCCTCACCGTCCCCAACACTGAGAACCTACAGACAGCTCCCAGACGCACTTTCGAGGTGACAAGGTTCCACTGACAGTGAGCTCCCACAGTCCACTCCCCACACACCCCCGGGATACCCTCTGGTCCGGCCCAGCCCAGCCCTCCGTGCCCACATTCCGGGTGGGCTCACAAATCCACGGCACTGCCCATCCGTGGCACTGGCCTGCAGGCAGACCCCCTCCCCTGCCCTGTGCCTGTGGGCTGGGCGGGGGGGGGGGGCTGGGGCAGACCCCCGGGCTCCAGGGGAAGCTCAGAGCAGGGATGAACTAGGCCCCACAGGGACCCCAAGTCTGCACACGCTGGTTCTACTAACTGCTCTGGGGAAGACCCCCAGCTGGCCCCACCTGAAGCACGGGAAACGGCACCGCGACCAGAAGCAGCCATTCAGGGAACGGAGTGCAGGCCACCCCCGCCCTGTGTCAACACCCCAGGGCCAGCTCCACCCTTCCAGAACCAGGACACAGGCCAGGAGGTGCCCCCTAGGCCAGCACGTGTCCCCCACATGGCTCAGGAGCTCCCCTTCCCGCATATAAACCCCAAACCTTGACAAAAGTGGTCACCTGATCCAAGGACCCTTGCCTACCACGGTCCCCGCCTCTGTCAACAGACACCAACCTGGTTTGGGGCTATTTATTTTCACAAGCAGAGCCGTTTCCAGACCCAGAACAAAGGGGATCCTGTCCCAGCGGACCCTCGGGCTTGGGGCAAGAGGTGGCTGGAGAAGGAAGTCCGAGGGCCCAGCCCCCTGCCCAGGCTGGACCGCACGAAGCTCAAGCCCGGGGAAAAGCTCCGTTGGGGCAGGAACGTGTCCCCACGCGCCAGCAGGACAGTGAGAGGCGGAGGCCTGGCGCTGCAGTCTGAGGGAGCCGAGCTGCCGGTGCCTAGGAGTCAGGGTCCAGCCGGCGGCACTGGGCCTCCAGGACCCCACGGAACACCTGGAAGCGGTGGTTGAGGTCGGGCCGGGCGTGGATGCGGAAACGGGTGCCCAGGGCGCCGTCGGGCGAGGGGGCGCCGTAGAAGACGCGCTGCACACGCGAGTGCACCAGGGCCATGGCGCACATGGCACAGGGCTCGCGGGTGACGTACAGGTCATAGCCCGTGCACACATAGGGGAGGCTGTCCGTGCACGCGTCCCCGTCCTCGTCCAGCTTGCGCACAGAGCCCACACGGACAGCCTGGGGGGCACCGGCCGGGGCGAAGGAGCAGGCGGGGAAGGGGCCGAGGTCATAGGCGCCACGGCCCTGGCCCTGAGCCACCAGGTCAATACACACCATGGTGGCGTGCAGCAGGGGGCGGGCTCTGCTGCTGCAGTCGTGGCCCGTGGCCAGCACGCGGCCAGAGGACGGGTCCACCACCACAGCTCCCACCGCCCTGAGGCCCCTGGCGGCTGCCTGGTGCGCTGCCCACACGGCCCGCTCCATGTGGGCCTGCATCGCCGTGCGCTCCTGCGCCGAGAACAGCCGCCCGGCCAAGGCGCGTGTCACCTGCCTATCCTCGTGGAAGGACGTGGGCCAGTAGGCACGCGCCTCCTCGAACTGGCCTCTGGTCAGGGGTGGCCGGGCCGGCACAGGCACCAGGAAGGGCTGTCCCAGGCCACGAGGGTCCACGGCCGGCTGCGGGAGGAGCTCGGCGAGCGACCTGGCCCCGGCGGCTGGCCCCGCCAGGCACAGCAGCATCTCGAGCGCATGCGGGCCGGCGCGGTGGCTGGGCCGCACCCTCTTCAGGTGAGGCTGCGCGGGCAGTGGGTGCACGGCTGACACCTCCTTGAGAAGCCGCGACGTTTGCCGCTTGTCCAGGATGGGCGCAGCGTAGGCCAGTACCAGCTCCACGTCCCTGGACTGCTGCTCGGACAGGACCGGGACGGCTTGCCACGGCTCAGGCTCGGGCTCGGGCTCCGGGCTCCCGGTGTTGCCGTCCACACGCTGCTCCCCAAGGCCCGGGGCTGCCTCCATCCTCGGCACGGCTCCGACTGTGGGAGACAGAGACCGGAGCAGACATTCATCCGTCGGCTGCAGAGGCCCCGGCAGAGCGCGGCAATCCGACCCTGGTCCCGGGAGCGTGCGGAATCCGAAGGCTCGTCCGAGTCCGCGCACACGGAGTGCACCGGTGGCCGCGCTGGGGCTCACATCCCGCCAAGTCCTGGTCTGCAGAACTCAGCCCAGCACTGACCTTCTGCCTCCCTGGGGCACGGGCCACTGTGGACATGCACGCCAGGTCTCACCCAGTGAGAAAAAGACCACGGACGGTCTCAGGACTCGTCTTCACGCCGGCCGGTCGCCAGGTCCCAGCACTCATTCCCCCTGCCTCTCTGCGCTTTGGGAACGGCAGCTTCTAGAACGTGTAACATCACGTCCGGACCTCGCATCGTGCCCCTGGTGGTCGGGACCGCCACGGATAAGGTCAGACCCCAATTCCTGGTCATCTCGACGCGACTGTGGGGGATCCTTGCTGCCCCCACGTGCCCACACCACACAGCCGGCTGGCATCTGGGGCAGACCGGCCCCCTTCTCTGTGGACAGGGAAGGGCTGGAATCCCCTCTGACAACCGGGGGCTTCCACGTCTCACGACACGCCTCCCAGCCCACTCCTCGGCCACCCCTAACCGCGGCTGTTCATCAGCCAGGCCCGCTGGGAGGCACAGGACAGCCTCACCCTCCAAGCTATGTCCTGAGCTCATGATACACGTCGGGTCAGCACGCAGAGCCCGGGTGCTGCCGGCAGCCACGAGGGACTGGAAGGCGCAGAAGGCCTCCCAGCACACGCACGGCACCGTGCCAGGCAGGGCCCACAGCAGGGCCCACGGAGCCGACTCTAAATCGCCCCCAGCACACGCCACGCTCAGGACCCCACAGCCCGCACGGACCCCGAAAGCTCCAGGTCTCCACAGCAAAACACGCGCCCCACCTGCCCCACTGAGAGTACAACTCTGATGAAAACAGAACAGCCGACAAGTAAAGAAGCCTACCCCGGGACGCTGCCAGCCGGGGTACCAGCCCCTAGGCAGGGTGGCAAAGCCCCAGCGTCTCTGTCGGACCTGTGGCTGCTCCACTCCACACCCAGCCATGCACCTGGAGCTCCGAGAACACACGTTCACCACGAAGAGCACACGAGGGCTCTCAGCAGAGCCTTCAGGGCGCCTGGAACGCGGACACGGCCCAAGCGTCCTTCGATGGATAAGTGGACACACGCAGTGGGTCCCCTACACACAGTGGGGCCCCCACACACGGGAGCAGCCCCTGGCCGCCAGCAGGTAGGTGTGAGGTGTCCCCAAGCACCCTGGGGACAGACCCCGAGCCCACAACACTCAGGGAGGGAACCAGACACAGAAGGCCACACGGGCTGAGTCGACACGTGTGACACACCCACGGACAGGAAGGGGCTCGTGGAGGGTAAGAAGTGACTACGAATGGGGATGGAGCTTTTCTGGGGGTGGGTGGAGTGTTCAGGAACAAGACTGTGATGATGGTTCCACAACCCCATAAAAGTCCTAAAAACCACAAATCGGTCATTTTTTTTTTTTAATTTTTTTTTAAAAGATTTTATTTATTTATTTGACAGAGACAGATCACAAGTAGGCAGAGAGGCAGGCAGAGAGAGAGAGAGAGAGAGGGAAGCAGGCTCCCCGCTGAGCAGAGAGCCCGACGCGGGACTCGATCCCAGGACCCTGAGATCACGACCTGAGCCGAAGGCAGCGGCTTAACCCACTGAGCCACCCAGGCGCCCAGATCGGTCCATTTTAAATGGGTGAACTGCCCCTCGGTGAAGCCACTAACAAAAAGGGAGGGGTGAGGGCACCGGGCAGTTGCCAAGTCAGCAGACTCCAAACAAGGCCCTAGGGCTCGGATGACAGCTGCTGGTACTGCAGCCGCCACGTGTCCGCCCAGTGACCCAGAAGGGAGCTCGGGGGCTGGCCCCTTTCTGCAGGACAAGCCGAGGCTCTGTGAGCTGGAAGGACTTCCTGGAGCCACCAGGCAGGGAAGGCGGAGTCGGGATCCGACCAGCTCTCCGACCAGCTCTCGGGCTGCCTCCGGGGCCCGTTCCACAGATAAGGAGTGAACAGCTTCTGGAGACAAGGTCCCCGCCTGAGCTCCCAAGCCCAACGTCCAGAGGGCAGCGCCAGTCCAGTGGCAAACAGGGTCCGCGCACCAGGGCTGTTTCAGCCAGCAGGGACGTACGGGCTGGAGGCCTCTGGGGCACCCGGCTCCTCTCTCATCCCCGAAGCTTGAGATCAAGGCCCGGCTCCAGGCACCCAGCCGCCTCCACACCCCCCGCACACCATCTGCTATGCTCACGCAGCTCAGTGCCAACCCTGGCCCGTCCGGGGGCAGCCACAGCCGGCTCAGAACCGACGATGCAGGGTCCCAGTGCCTCTGCCTCAGGCACTAAGTCCTAGACCAGGAGGAGGGAGCCTCAACTGCACATGGGAGCCCCACAGGTGGGCCAGGGACATAGGACCCTAACACAAGTGCCCGGCAGCTTAGGATTACCCCCCCCCCGTGTCGCCCCACCACAGAAGGGGTGCTCTGGAAGTCCCGAAGACTCTGGTGCTCAAGGGAATCAGGAAATGGCACTGATTCAGGCAGCAGAGTCTCCCTGCAGGCAACACCCAGTAAACTCAGGCTCGAGGCCCCGTCTCCCCACTGGATTAGGAAGGCAGGCCAGAAGCTGGGTGCGAACCCCGGGGCACCAGGCCTAAGCCCCAGCCTCAACGTCCCCCTCTGAAAAACGGAAATCCAACACCATCACGAGGGGCTGTCGGAGGCAGAAAGGGACGAAACCCACACGAGACCCCACACAGGCCCGGGTCCAGTGATGCCCGGGGGCGGAGAGGGTGAGTGGGCAGAGTCAAGGAGGGCTCCTCGGAGGCAGTGACCCGCAGCTGGCCCTGGAAAGCAGGCAGCCCTGAACAGGACAGCCAGGGCTGGAGTCCCAGGCCCGCCCGCAGCGCGCGAGGTGCTGGTTCGGTGCTGGTTCCGAGGGCGGAACCCGGGCGGCTCCTGGCCCAGCGGGGAGGCAGGGAGCTGCCATCTGCACCCTAACGAGCTCCCCACTGCTGATACGGAGTTCTCCGACGGCGGGGCGTCCGAGGGGGTCGGGCGCGCGGGGTGCAGCCGGGCCAGGCCAGGACAAGCCCCGGGCCACGCACGCTGTCGGTAAGCGCCAGGGCAGCGCCCGTTTGCAACGTGGAGAGGCCTGCAGGGGCGGGACGCCAGCACGCGCGGGACCCGGAGGCGGGGGCTGGCCGCGACGACCCCAGGCACGCGCGCGGGGGTTGGGGGGCGAGCGGAGCCGCCGGGCGTACGGGGCCTCCCCCCCGCGCCCGCAGGGGCGCGCGCACGCGCACAAGGTCGACGGCGGGGCAGCGGCGGCCGGCGGCCCGACCGCCCCACGCGCACGCGCAACGCGCCGATGCCCCCGGCAGCCTCCTGGCGCCGGGCACGGCCGGCGTCCCCCGCCGGCCGAGATACGCTTTCCCCCGCGCCCGTCACCACCCCGGCTCGCCGTCCGTGGGAGCCGGGGCCGCGAGAGCCGAAACCCCGGGACCCCGCGCTTACCTGAAGAACCGCACGCGAGCGCAGCGCCTCCCAAGGCTTAGCAACCGACCGCCTGCCCCGCCTCCGCCCGCGCCGCGGGGCACGACGGGAGCGTAGTTCCAGGGGCGGGGTCGGCGCGGCACAGGGGCGGGGACCGGGACTACAATCCCCACAAGGCTGCGCGCCGGGCCGCGGAGCACCGCCCATCTCCCGAGCGCCGCTCCCGAGACACGCGGGAGCGCGGGGAGAGCTGAGTTGAGGGTTCGAGACCCCACTGGGCGGAGGGGACAAGGGGGCGGCGGGGGCCGTTGGGGAAATCGGACGAGGGAGACTGAGGCAGAGGCGGACCCGACACCCAGTCTGCTGCTGCCGCGTGGCTTCAGAAGGGCTGTCCTCAGAGACCGGGGTGGGGGTCGGCTTCGCATAGTGGCCCGGGATTGGGCGATTCTTGGCCTCGGTGTTCCCGTCTGTACAGCGGGCCAAGCGGGCCTCTTGGCTCTTTTCGCCAAAACGTGCTAATTTCAGGAGCAGCTCCAGGTGTTCGTCGTGGTGCCCAGCGGTTCTGCACGTCGGGCGACGTCTGGGGACCTCCGCGGCGGCGGGGACGGGCGGGGGCGGGGATGCGCGCGCGGCGCCCGAGCCGGCGGCCGGGGGGTCCCTCGGCGCCCGGTGCCGCGGCGCGCAGGTTGGGGGACCCGGGCGGCGCCCGTTGCTGAGCCCGAGGGAAGTCCGGATCTCGAAGCGCCCCGAGGGGGGCATTTCCCGTGTCCTCCGTCTGCCTGTTTCCCGCCTGCGGGAGCCCCGGAGCCCCGGGTCGGCCGGGAGGGGCGGCCCCGGCGGCCCCCGCCTCCGCGGGTTCCTGCCGCCCCAGCCCGCGTCCCAGGCTCAACCCCGCAGGGCCCCCGTCGGCGGCAAAGCGTCCCCCCCCGCCCCGGTGTGTTCGCGGGAAACACGCTCGCTCCGGCCGGTCCCCTTCCTTTCCGTCCCCCAAATCCAAGTCCGAGTCACGTGGCTTCCGTTCTCCTCCGCCCTGGATGTGCCCCTCGCACCGGCCCAGAGCGCCTGTTCTGCTGCTGATGATGATTTTTTTTCCATTCCACGGTGCTTGGCGGGCATGTGGTTAGAAGCAAAGACTGGGTTTTCTGCATGTAGAAAAAAAAAGAAAAATCCTCCTCAATGTATTTTCTACGTATATTTTTAAAGATTTATTTATTTATTGGACAGACAGAGATCACAAGCAGGCAGAGAGAGAGAGAGGGAAGCAGGCTCCCCGCCTAGCAGAGAGCCCGATGCGGGGCTCGATCCCAGGACCCTGGGATCATGACCTCAGCCAAAGGCAGAGGCTTCAACCCACTGAGCCCCCCAGGCGCCCTAGAATCTGCCTTTTTTTTTTTTTTTTAAGCTAGCTTTACACCCGATGTGGGGCTCAGACACATCGGCCCAAGATCAGTTGTCGCATGCTCCACCAACTGGGCCAGCCAGGCGCCCCGGGCGCCCTTTGTCCCTCCAGTTTTTAGTCTCTCCGTAGGCGAAAAGACATACAGGTGGGCAGATCTCCCAAGAGAACAACCCCGTGGCCCAGCAATTCCAAGTCTAGATACACACACCGGGGAACGGAAAGCAGGGACCCAAAAGGATTCCAGCCCAGCCATGTTCACAGATAAAGGGTGAGAATTCCAGTAACGGGTAAATGGATAAACGGAACGTGGTCCATCCAGATCCTGAGATATGATTCAGCCTCAAAAAGGGAAGGATCCTGGAGCACCTGCGTGGCTCAGTCGGTGACGCGTCTGCCTTCGGCTCAGGTCGTGATCCCAGGGTCCTGGATGGAGCCCTGCATCGAGCTCCTTGCTTGGCAGAGAGCCTACTTCTCTCTCTGCCTGTCTCTGTCTGTCTGTCTGTCTCTCTCTCTCTCTGACAAATAAATCTTAAAAAAAAAAAAAAAAAGCAACGGACTATGACTCAATGGCACCAATGAGAATCAGCCTTGGGATTTTGCTTGAAATATAAGCAGACGGGCACCCGGGTGGCTCAGTGGGTTAAGCCTCTGCCTTTGGCTCAGGTCATGATCTTGATGAGGGAGCAGGTGGCTGGCTGAGGACAAAGCAAGAGCTGGCGCCTTGCACCCCCCCCTTCATCCGCTCCCCTCCATAGGTGTAGCATTCCTCAGGCACCCCTGACTGCCATAAAATGATAAATAGTTAACTTGCTGAGATTGCAATCCTGCAAAACAGGAGTCTCCCTTGGTTTGCAAAGGTCCTTGAGATTACAACAAAGGAGTTACCTTATCAATAGCCAAATTTCCAAAGACACAGAACTCAGTTCCTCAAGCCTAATGTCACCCTCCCCTCCATAAAAACCGAAGGAGGTGGAAGTAGAAGGAAAAGTAAATAAAGTTAAATTTCTTCTAAACCTAAATCTCATTAACAAGGATGCTTGATAGCAGGAATGTAACATTCCACTAGACTTCCAATTGTCTTTACTTGATAATAACTAAGCCTTCAATATCCTGATAGTATTCTTTGCCCCAATAGCCCTTCTGAACACCCCTTTGTCCTCACCTACCCAACTCCTGTGTATATAACCAACCACTCCTAACAACCCGGGGCGGCAGCCGTATCTCTGCCTGCCCACGGGCCCTGTCCCCGTGCTTTAATAAACCACCATTTTGCACCAAAGATGTCTTAAGAATTCTTTCTTTAGTCATCAGCTCCAAACCTCACCCCACCGAACCTGACTTAGGTTCTGGGACTTCATCATTTTCAGGGTCCTGGGATCGAGCCCCACATCGGGCTCTCTGGTCAGCGGGGAGCCTGCTTCCCTCTCTCTCTCTGCCTGCCTCTCTGCCTACTTATGATCTCTCTCTCTCTCTCTGTCAAATAAATAAAATCTTTAAAAAAAAAAAAAAAAAGAAAAGAAAAACACAAGCAGAGTCCTTCTCCTTGTGCTATAGGGTTGAAGCCCAGAGCTTCCTGCAGTAATTTTTACCACCCAGTGGTGGAGTTTGTCTGGGAATTAAACCCAAACAGAAGAGAGCAGATCCCAAAACACTGAGCGCCTGGGTCTAGCCCTGCACACATCGGGAGCCCCGGTGCTTTCTGTGTTTTGTTGGGTGTGGTTGTTAGGACCTTAAGCTAATCGGAGTTAATGATTTCAGTCCTTGATAAACCTAGAGCTTCCATCAATAGGGTCCCATCTGTTCATCATGTAGCACCTTCACAAGTCCCACGATACTCAAAACTCACAGCGACAGGCAACTCGGGTCCAGAACCAACACGTTGGGAAAACCTGGGGACTGGTTGCCCACTTGTCAGCGGAGTGGCCGCAGAAAGTGACCTGGAGTGTGGGGGGCCTGGGTCAGCTACGCAGGCTGGGTGCCTGGAAGCTCTTCCCTGTCCACAAGGCAGTCAACGAATGAGTCTGGGGAAGGGAAGAGCTTCCCACAGGCCTGCCCCTCTCTCCGCGGGGCTGGGGCGAAAATCAACGTTCCTCATGCCAAGCGGGGCGACGCTCACTTCTGTTGGTCATCACCCTGTCGATGTCCAAGGGCGCTCATGACGTTGGTGTGGGCCAGGTGCTTCCCACTCTGCGGGGGTCCTCAGACCAGACTCTTCCTGGAAATGTGGGGCAGGTGGGGGGAGCGCGTCCTTCAATGCTCAGGGAAGCCAGATCAAAGCCATTGGGGTTCCACAAGGAGGGAAAGTTGCCACATCCCGCTTCCTGAATATTCTAGGACACACGGCTGCCCCCAGCAGGTCTCTTCACAAGCAAATCGACCTCGAGAGCTCTGGGCCCCTCTGACGCTCCTGATCACACGCCAACCATCTGTCACTTCCCCAGGGGCCAGAAAACATTCGTTTCTGAAAAACAAACCACGTCCTGAAGTTCTAAAACCCAGTCCTTTGCTCACATCTCTTTAACCCTTACTTTGCACAGAATGATAGAACCCACCTGGTTCTCTGTGTTCCCAGGCCTCAGGGCTGAGACTAACAACAATTGGTCCTGATGCATATTTCCAGAGGGCATCCCCCCTCCAACACACCATTCGAGGCACTTATCATCTCCTTTCATGGCAATCCTATATGGCAGGGCAGAAGTATCTTCATTTTATTTTATTTTATTTTTTAAAGATTTTATTTATTTATTTCACAGAGGGCGAGAGACAGCGAGAGAGGGAACATGAGCAGGGGGAGAAGCAGGCCTTCCCTCTGAGCAGGGACCCCCCCAATGCGGGACTCCGTCCCAGGACCCTGGGACTATGACCTGAGCTGAAGGCAGACACTTAATGACTGAGCCACCCAGGGGCCCCAAGTATCCTCGTTTTATAGATGAGAAAACACCGCAGCCCCCGTCCTTTTGGTCATTTGACACTTATGATCAGGTTTATGCCTTCCCCGCTCACACCCCAAGGTGGGGTTTGCTGGCATTGAGGAGGTACCGTGTCCAAACAGGGCCTAAGTTCCACAACCTTGAAATGACCTCTTCACGATTCTTGGGGCTGGACATGCACCCCAGGGGTACACAGTTCCAATGAACCTTGCCCAAAGCCTGGCCACGTGGGACTGGAATGTCAGGAAAAGCCCTATTTTGAGGAGCCTACCCTTTGGTCTGATAGTCTTCCCAGCACTCGTTATTCCCTGGCCATAGCTTTTTTATCGAGAATGTCCACTCCACAAGACACAGCACAGGGGCGTCTACCTTCCCTGGCCCAGAGCAAGTTCTCAATATAGGGGACCACCCAATGTCACGATTATTGTTATTATTATTTTAACAAGGCAGACGGGATGGCCCACCCATTCCCCAAGGAGCCCCGTGCAGCCTGCCCAGCCGCTAAGGATCCCCCGGCACTGTTGTCACTTACCTACCAAAGGCAGCACGTCCCAATCCCCGGCTTCAGTCCTGATCAGCAGGAGGGACCTGGGGGAGTCCCAACACATCCACACCCATAGTCTTGCCCCCCCACCCCATCAAGGGACCCGGCGCCTGCTTCACGTCACTCAGAGAAGCAGGGGTGCCCTCCCAAGGGACCACTACAGCGCGCTCCCCTTCAGAAATGCAGGTTCTCGGTTTGCACCCTGCACTTGCTGAATCGGAAACTCTAGGCTGGGCTCCAGACATCTCTGTTTCAACCGGCCTCCCAGGGGGGTCCAGGGCCACCCCGCCCCTCAACTTCAAGAACCAGGCCCTTTGCTCCCCCACATTTGCAGTGTCTGGGGTCAGCAGGACTGGGGTGCTCCTGCCGCCAGGGGGTGGGGGCCAGGCATGTCTCTGACCACCCCCCCACACAGTGCCTGGACACTCCCGCAGAGTCTGACCTGCCCAGAATGTCAGCGGGGCCAAGGGGGACAAACCCTGCATTAATTATTTGGAAAAAAGATTGAGTCTGGTCCCTGCTCACGCTGGACAGGAGAGTAAATCCCTGGGGTCAGAGGGTACAAACCAGGGCGACCCCAGCGTCTGTGAGTCGCCCCCACTCAGCGTGTGTGGTGAAGCGCGTGCAGTGTCCCAGGACCTCTGGAGCCCGATCGCTGCAGAACGCAGTCTCCTGGGGGTCAGTGGGACCTCCTGACGCAGGGGTTCTCACCTGGGAGTGAGTCTGCTCCCCAGGGGACACAGGTGATGCCTGGGGACATTTTTTGGTTGTTTCAGCTCCAGGGAGTGCTCCCGGCATGGAGCGCGTGGGGGCCAGGGATGCGGCCAGGACCCCCCAGTGCTCAGGACGCCCCACAACCAAGAAACATCCGTTCCAGGTGTCAGTCCCGCGGAGGCCGACGAAGACTGCCCAGGAGCCGAGCAGATACACCAGCCTTGGTGGGGGACCCTGGACAAGGGTCTTGGGGCCCCAAGCCTCAGTTTCCCCACCTGTAAGTTGGGAATGAGGACAAGACCTGCTCGTTTTACGTTGTTGCATGGAGAGGGACGCGCGCGGCCAAGGGCAGACCCGATCCTTGGCTCCGGGGTGGGGGGTCTATTTGGGGACAGACCCCCCCAAAAAACGGAGCCCTTGTCCGACTAGGCGATATCTACCTAGGGAGATGGGGACTCTCCTTCAGGAGGAGACCGTGCCCCTGTGTCAGGGCCTAGAAGAATCCCCACGTCCCCCTAGGTCCCGGCTGGGTCCTCTAGGTACCCGGGCCGGCCCAGTGTGGGCCCAGAGCCGCGGGGAGGTACCGGCGCCAGTCCCGCCCCTCTCGGGAATACCAATTCCTATTGGCCAGAGGGGAGCGGCGGCGAGCTCTTATTGGGCGAGGGGAGCGTAGCGGCGAATGATGGACGTGCCGGGGCGGGGCCGGGGCGAGGCCGGGGCGGGGCCGGGGCGGGGGAGGAGGGCAGCGCGCCCCGCCCCCCGCGGGAAGGGGACTGCGAGGGCCTTGAGGTTTCCTGCTCCCGCCCCCTCTTTTCCTTTCTCAGCCGGGGAAACTGAGTCAGTGCTTCCTGCCTTTATCCAAAATGTTATTTCCGATACCGTGGGTGGCGGTGTTTTGTGGGGTTTTGGGCATTACTTTTTTTTTTTTTTTTTTAAGATTTTGTTTATTTATTTATTTGACAGACAGAGATCACAAGTAGGCAGAGAGGCAGGCAGAGAGAGAGGAGGAAGCAGGCTCTCTGCCGAGCAGAGAGCCCGATGTGGGGCTCGATCCCAGGACTCCGGGATCATGACCTGAACCGAAGGCAGAGGCTTTAACCCACTGAGCCACCCAGGTGCCCCTGGGCATTACTTTTGATTTTTAAATTTATTTCAATAAAATAGTACTTACCTCCGCGACTGTTGTTTTTTGGGATGTTTGGGTTGTTTGGGGTTTTTTTTTGCCCTTTCGTGTATTTTCGGTCCAACGTGCGTGCCTCACTCTCTTGACCCAGGTTCCAGTTTTACAGAAAAGGACGGGGCCAGTAAACTCAGTGGGTCCACAATATTGGGCCTCGGACGCCCAGGTCAGTCACTACCCCTAGATCCAACCTCCTGGGGATAGAGAGGGAGGCGACCTCGTCCTTACATTTAAAAACCGAATAATTGGGGCACCTGAGTGCATCAGTTGGTTAAGTGGGCAGCTTGGGCTCAGGTCCCGCCGTCTCGCTCTCTCCCTCTGTCAGATAAACAAGTAAATAAATAAAATTTTTTTAAAAATAAAAATTGAGGAAATCAATTAGGCACAGTTGTCCATTTTTAGAATTAGGGATAGAATCGTATGATATGATATATGAATGATAGATACAATTCACCCATTTGAAACATATAATTCAATGGTTTTGGTTTTTATTTATCTTTAAAGATATTTTTAGGGGCGCCTGGGTGGCTGAGTGGGTTAAAGCCTTTGCCTTCGGCTCAGGTCATGGTCCCAGGGTCGTGGGATGGAGTCCCACATCGGGCTCTCTGCTCAGCGGGGAGCCTGCTTCTTCCTCTCTCTCTGCCTGCCTCTCTGCCTGCTTGTGATCTCTGTCAAATAAATAAATAAAATCTTAAAAAAAAAAGATATTTTAAAACTTATTTGGCAGAGAGACGGAGCTGGCACACACGCAGGAAGATGGGCAGGCAGAGCTGAAGAAGCAGGCTCCCTGCAGAGCCCGGAGCCCGAAGCCGGACTCGATCCCAGGTCCCTGAGATCATGACTCCAGCCAAAGGCAGATGTTTCACGGACGGAGCTAGCCAGGCGTCCCTATTTTAGGACATTTTAATCACCCCATAAAGAAACCATATAGGCATTAGCAGCCGCTCCCCCCACAAGCCCCAAACACTCACTAATTCACCTGCCTCTATGGAATTGCTTATTCTGAATATTTCATGTGAGGGGGTCATGCAGTATCTTGTTCCTCTGTGTCTCCTTTCCCTAAAGGTGATGGTTTCAAGGCTCCCCCACATAGCGTGTATGCTGGTCCCTCACCCCTGTTTACAACTGAATAATACTCCAGTGTGACCGGGCCATGTTTGCTTTCCGCTGGTCTAGCCGTGAACATCTGGGCGGTTCCCACTCCTTGGCCATGATAAGTAACGCTGCTTTGAACGCACATGGACAGGTCTGCAGGTGGACATAAGCCTTCCTCTGCTACATCAAATGGTAACAGCACGGGGCGCCTGGGTGGCTCAGTGGCTCAGCCGCTGCCTTTGGATCAGGTCATGATCTCAGGGTCTTGGGATCGAGTCCGGCATCGGGCTCTCTGCTCAGCAGGGAGCCTGCTTCCCCCTCTCTCTCTGCCTGCCTCTCAGTGTACTTGTAATTTCTCTCTGTCAAATAAATAAATAAAATCTTAAAAAAAAAAATGGTAACAGCACGTCTAACCTCAGGAGGAGCTGTCCGCCTGTTTTGCAGGGCGGCTGCCCCATGCCGAGCTCCCGCGGGTCTGTGCAGGAGCGGCCCGACTGTTCCACTCGCTCACCCACGTTCTGTATCGCCTGTCCTATTGGAGACAGCGGCGGGAGCAGCTGAGAAGTGCCATCTCACGGTGGCTTGGGCTTGCCTCTCCCCGACGACTGCAGCCGTGGAGCTGACCGTCACTATGGACACCTACTATGCGCCAGGCCCTTTCCTGAGAAGACAGACTCACCTTTTGGCTGGCAGGTGACAGCCCAGGAAAACAGAACAAGGGTGACCGGCTCTGCGGAGGGCTAGAGCCAGTGTGGTCTTTATGGGGCTTGAAGTGGTCAGGGAAGGCCCCTCCATAGAGGTGACACTTACCCCGAGCCTCCAATCGTGACATGTTTTCTGTGGGGAGAGAGCAGGCAGCCAGGCAGAGGTCCTGCGGCAGGACCGAGATCCCTCTGGTTGAGGTTTGGTGAACACAGGGGCTCACGGAGGAGAAGCAGAGAGTCAGAGAGAGTTGCCACTTTGCAAAACCATCTGGCAGTTCCTCTTCTTTCTTTTTCTTTCTTTCTCTCTTTCTTTCTTTCTCTCTTTCTCTCTTTCTCTCTTTCTTCTTTCTTCCTAAGATTTATTTGAGGGAGAGAGAGCACGTGCAGGTGAGGGTAAAGGCAGAGGGAGAGGGAGAGAGTGGATGCCAAGCTGACTCCCTGCTGAGTCACAGAGCCCAACACCAGGCTCGTTCCCAGGACCCCAAGACCATGACCTGAGCCGAAGCTGAGAGTCAGTCAGTCACTCAACTGACGGAGCCACTGGGGCGCCCTGGCAGCTTCCATTAAAGCTAAACTCATAGGGGGGACACCTGGATGGCTCAGTGGGTTAAGCCTCTGCCTTCGGCTCAGGTCATGATCCCAGGGTGCTGGGATAGAGCCCCGCATCGGACCCTCTGCTTAGCAGGGAACCTGTTCCCCACTGCCCCCCGCCTGCCTCTCTGCCTACTTGTGGTCTCTGTCTGTCAAATAAATCAACAAAATCTTTAAAAAAAAGAGAGAAAAAGAAATCTGTGCGTATATCCGTGCTCATATGCTTAGATGTCCTGTGGTTCTCTTTCTCTGGGGAACCCTAACTAACGCAAGCTCCCAGGTGAGCTTCCTGGCACCCTCTTTTCTGCTTCTAAGCCCCACTCCTGAGGTGGGACAGGAGAGGCAGGTGGGGGCAGGTGGGTGAGGGGTGAGGGGTCTGGCTGAGCAGAGAGAGAGAGGAGAGTGCTGGGTCCCGAGGAAGGGCTTCCTGGGTGAAAGTCCCAAGCCTCCAGGGCCCGTCTCCCTCCAGGGCCACCCTCCCCGCCCACCCCACCCCCATCTGCCGGGCCAGCTGAGCTATTTTAAAATGCCCCCCACTTCCTTCCTCACCCGTTCAGGAGCCCACTTCCTGACTGGGTCTCACTGTCTCCTCTCAGCGTGGGGTAAAGACAGACTTGCAAGCTGGGGTGTTTCTCCACCAACCGCAGGGTCTCAGACCCTGAACTTGGGGTTCCCTGTCCGCTGTGCAAATCAGGAGGGGCCATATAATTGGCAGATCCCAGTTGAAAGTGAAAATATGGGGCCCCTTGTTCAGAACTTATTAGGAATTTCATGACAACAGCCACAGGGCAACAACCCAAGGGAGGGGCTCTTTGAAGCTCAAGGCTCTGGGTGACAGCACAGGTCCCAGCCCCTTGAAGCTGGTGCTGCCCTGAGCCCCGGGGCTGTCCCTATACCTCGTGGTTTCATAAACGTGTATTTATCTATTTTATTGTGGTAAAATACACATAACATAAAATTTACTGTTTAGCCATTTCTAAGTGCACAGCTCCCACCCTCTCCTCTGTCTCCGTGGACAGGACTCTTCTGGTGACCTCTTGGGAGTGGGGTCTTGCGGGATGTGTCCTTCTGGGTCTGGCTGCTCTCCCTGAGCCCCGTGTCCTCGGGTCCCTCTGCGTCATGGCAGAGGTCAGGGGTCTTACTTTGGTATCAAGTGCACCTGTTTGAGTCCCTCTCACTCTCAGGCAGACACTAAGAAGCAAAAACATTAATTTCTTCTTGTTGTTGTTTTGCTTTTAACAATTTTATTTATTTATTTATTTAACAGAGAGAGAGACAGTGAGAGAGGGAACCCAAGCTGGGGGAGAGGGAGAGGGAGAAGCAGGCTTCCCGCTGAGCAGGGAGCCCGACACGGGGCTTGATTCCAGGACCCCGGGATCACAATTTGAGCCGAAGGCAGACGCTTAACGACGGAACCCCTGGGCACACCGGACACATCCGTGTGTAACAGCGGTCTTCTTTAAGCCATTTGGTTTTATTCCAGCCTCTGCCTAATCCTAACAGGGAAACAAGTCCTGTTTCCACCGAGCCCCAGATAAACTTGGAAGACACATCAAAGGTGAGGAACCGTGAACAGTCCCCAACGATCTCGCCTCCCTGCACAGCTGGGCCCAGGCAGAAGTGACCACCTGTGCATGGTGGTTAAAAGCCCAGCTGCAGGGCACCTGGGTGGCTCAGTTGGTTGGGCAACTGCCTTCAGCTCAGGTCATGATCCCGGACTTCCAGGATCAAGTCCCCCATCAGGCTCCCAGCTCTTTGGGGAGTCTGCTTCTCCCTCTGACCTTCTCCTCTTTCATGCTCTCTCTCACTCATTCTCTCTCAAATAAATAAATAAAATCTTAAAAAAAAAAAAAAAAAAAAGCCCAGCTGCATGGGGCGCCTGGGTGGCTCAGTGGGTTAAAGCCTCTGCCTTCGGCTCAGGTCATGATCCCAGGGTCGTGGGATCGAGCCTCGCATAGGGCTCTCTGCTCGGCGGGGAGGCTGCTTCCTCCTCTCTCTCTGCCTACTTGTGATCTCGGTCTGTCAAATAAATAAATAAAATCTTTAAAAAAAAATAGAGTCTTAAACAACAACAAACAAACAAGCAAACAAACTAAAACCGAAACCCAAAGGGCTTTGCCCCAGGTTCCGGGCCCCAGGGCTGCGGTGGTCTGGCGGTCCGTCTGGTTCTGTCAGGACTCCCCAGTGGTCTCTGTACTCTGCTTCCTGCCGCTGCACTTTGAGGGTGTTTTCCCAGTTTTCACAATTCAAGACAACATGGGGAGAGACGGCTTCGGACAGAACTTTCTCTCCTCATTCCCCATTGTTCGCTTAGATCCTGAGAAAGAGAATTTCTTTTCCTACCTCTCCCTCCCTCCTTTCTCTCTCTCCATCAGCACTTATTGAGCACCTACTGAATATTAAGCCCTGACCTAGAAACACTGGAAGCACAATAGCGAACGAAACAGAGGCAGGGGCCTTTCTTCTTGGAGCTCGCCGGCTAGGCCGATGCTTCTAGAACTTTCTGGGTGATGGACACATTCTTCTACCTGTGTCATCTAGGAGCTACCGGCCCCATGTGGCCCTTGGACACCTAAAATGGGCCCTTGCAACTGAGGAACTGAATTCTAAATTTTATTTACTTTTAATCAATTCCTTTAAATTCGAGTAGCCACGTGTCACGGGTAGCTTTCCCAGTGGACAGCACATGCTAGAATTCATGGCTCCAGGGTAGGAGCATTTTTAAGGCCATCCATTCCTGTGGCCTGTTATCTTCCACAGAGGCTGGGTGTCTCAGGTCAGGAGAGAGGGAGAAACGCAGAGTCAGGATGGCCTGAGGTCACGGTGATGCCATCCACTGTTACAAACGCTGTCCTGTGGATTGGGGAATCATCGTCGTGCTGTTGTCAGGCATCCACCCATTGGTCAGACATCATGGGGGACAGCTGGGAACATGGGGGACGGAAGCCAGGGTCACTGCCCCAAGGAGCTCATAGAATATGGGGAAGACAAGATAAACAAAGGAACAACCCAATACAATGATTGGAGACAGAAGTCCTATTATGGGAATGTCTGCGTGGCTCAGTCGCTAAGCATCTGCCTTGGGCTCAGGTCATGATCCCAGGGTCCTGCTCAGTGTGGAGTCTGCTTCTCCCTCTCCCACTCCCCCTGCTTGTATTTCCTCTCTCGCTGTCTTTCTCTCTGCTAAACAAATAAATGAAATCTTAAAAAGTCCAGTGATGGCAATAAAGAGGCTGACGGGAGAGGGTCTGTGGCAGGGTCTCTGGCTGGGGGTGGTTGGGAGGTGGGGCCTCTCGGAGGAGGAGTGACGCTTCAGCAGGAGACTGAAGATGAGGAAGTGCTGGCCCTGGGGCTACCTGGGGATAGGGCAAGGCAGACAGGAGGCACAGCTGGTGCAAAGGCCCTGAGGTAGGAACAAACTGGAGAAGGCCAAGATGGCTGGGGCGGACAGAGCAAGGAGAGAAGGTGTAGAAGCGGGCCAGCAGCTGGACCACCCAGGACCTTTGGGAAGGAAAGGAAACGCAAGTGACTGTCCTGAAACATGGGGAGCTTATCCTTATCCTTATCCTTACAACAGTGCTTTTATCTTGGCAGAGTTTGCTCTGGTCGGTGGAGGGAGCTCAGTGAGTCAGGGCCAACTACGGGTGGGTGGGATTCGAGTCTTGTCTCCTGGGCCCACCCCCTCTTCCACTGGTATTTGCCAGTGTTGTCCTAGGGGCAGAGCGGTGCAGCTGGAGAGGAAGGAGGGCTGCGGAAGGAGGCTGTGGACAGGCCTCTTCCTGCTCAAAGAAGTCACAGGAAATCAAGGAAATTGGCAGGAGCCTGGCATGGTTGTGACCTTTGGACTCAGACGCACTTCAGCTGACGTTGGGAACCTTGGGGGGAGGCATCCGGGCAGAGGGAGCCCCCCTGGACAGCTCCCTGGCATGCAGCTGGGGCACGTGGCCAGAGGAAACCAGGGGAAACCACCCCTGGGCAGTCTCCCCTCCCCAGCCCCGGGCCTCTCCAGGCCCTTGTCAGGGGGACTGGGGCCCTGGGGGAGGGCTGCCTGGGAAGCCCAGAGTTTGGGGCTTATCTCTGTAAACAAAACTGAAGGTTAGAGTTGGGGGGAGCCATGGGGGTAGAGTTAGCGGGGAGGTTTGGGGGCTGGGGCTGCGGACATGGGTGGAAAAGGCAGGCGGGCCGGGAAAATGCGAGGCAGTGTGCGGGCCTGGAAGGGCAAGGCTGTTCCGCTCATTTGCAGTCCTGCCTGCAGGCTGGGGCCCGAGGGCCTCTGCAGACTCCGTCCCGGTCACCTCTTCCGCAGGCTTGTCCGACCACCGTCTCAGCGGAGGTTCATCCGCAAAGGCCTGGCGCACCCCCTTTTCGCTCCCAGCCCACATCCTTATCTGTCTCTTGTTCCTTCCTCGCTCCCTCCTCGCGGCGGGAGCTGAGGCCGACCCAGGGTGAGGAGCGCGGGGCACAAACTCAAGGGGCGCCGGAAAGCGCAGGTGCAAAGATTCTCCGTATTTTAATGCAATATTTAAAAAGCCGAAATTAACGCAAAATAATCCACGGCGAACAAAACATCAGGATTCTGGAAAAGGTCGGACCCGCCCCTGCACTCCGTGACCTTGCCTCCCTCCTCGTTGGGTCAGGGCCCCGTTCCGAGAAAATTTTGTTCTTTCTCGATAGCGCGTGAACATTCTTATCCCAACGACGGAGCTCTATGGCGCCTCTGTAAATTCGGCTTCCGCAGCGAGTGCCCCGCTCGCCTCTCCCCAGCCCTGGCCCTGGGATGAGCGAGAGAACGAATGAATGGCTGCGTCTCTGCGGAAAACCGCGGCCGCGACCCGGGGCTCGGCCCCCCGCACGCCGCCACGCCCGCCCGCGGGAGCCGGCCCCGCCCACCCCGCCATGCCCCGCCCCGCCAGCGAGTCAGCTCCTCCCCCAATCCCGGCTCCGCCAACCACGATCCGGCCCCGCCCACCCCGTGTCCGCCCCCGCCCCAACTCCGCCCCCTGGCCCCCGGAAGCACGCAGCGCCGGCGCCCGTCCGCAGCCTCTGGGCCCCCGCGCGCGTGTCGCGTCACGTCCGGGGCGGCGGCGGGATCGAGGCTCGTTTCCGCCCGTGGGGGTGCGGTGGCGGCGGCGGCGGCGGCGCAGGAGGCTGGGCCGGGGCGCCGAGGGACCGACGGACGCACGGGCGGGCGGCCGGGAGCCATGGAGCGCGGCCCCGGGGCCGGGGGGCGCGGGCCGCGGCGGTGAGTGCCCAGCAGGGGCGAGCGCGGCGCGGGGCGACCGCAGTGCCGCCCGCGGCCGTTTGGGGAGCGGGGCCTGCCCGCGAGGCCGGGACAGCCGGGTGGGACGTCCCCGACCCCTCGCTCCCGGGGAGGCCGCGGGCCGGGCTGTGGGGCCCGCGGATCAGGCCGGCCGTCGCGGACCCGCGTTCCGACCCCGCAGAGCTCCGCCGCGGGCCGCCAGCCGCCGACCACCGCCCGACCCCGCAGCCCGGCCCCGCGCGCACCGCAGCAGCCCGCGGCGGCGCCCTGCTTCCTGAACGTCTCCCGGGCCCCTTCGCCGGCCCCTTCGCAGGCGTCCTCCGGCCGCCTGGAGCACCCGGGGGGCCTTGCCGGCCTCCGCTTGCCGCCAGGGCACACACCGCAGCGCCGCACCCTGGGTCGGTGCTCGGCCCAGGACTCCTCCGGGATGGAGCGCGAACTCCGCCGCAGGGCTCACGGGCGCCGCCCGACCCAACCCTGGCGCCCCCCGGGACCCCTCTGGTCGCCTCTTCGGACCGGTGTCCACTCAGGCAGGAGACCAGCAGCTCCTGGGACCCGCCCTCACCCCTGGGGTTTTGCGCTGCCCTGTTCCCTCTCACTCAGCCTCAGCCTGCCCTTTCAGACGCACCTTCTTCCCGGCGGCTTTCCCGCCCCGACTGGCCGGGCCAGGTGCCGTCGGCGTCGCGCCTATGTAGGTCATCGTAGATGCTGCCGTTGCCGGGTTCCTTGTGGGTCCTCGGAACCCCAGCCGCCCGCGGGGCCTGGCGGGGGCGGGGGCCCGCGGCAGTGCGCTCAGTGGTGCACCTGTAGACCAGCGGCGGGGGCCAGGGGCCTGCGCCCAGTGAGCAAAGCAGTGGGTGTGCACCGTCTGGTGGAGGCCCCGCTCTCAGGGCCCCGCTCGTAAGTGGCACGCGGGAGGTCCCAGGTATGCGTGGCCCAAGAAGAGACTGTCCTACCTCCCTGTCAAGCCTCGCAGACTCCGCAGCTTCCCCTTTAGTCTTCACCTCCTGTCACTCGCCCAGTGGGTCTGCGGGTGAAACCGTAAATACAACTTCTGGTGAGTGCGGTGGAGGCAGACCTGGACCCGCAGAGCATAGCGCCTTGCCCTGCTTCGGAAGGCCTCTCCGAGGGCGCTGGAAGGGGGATCCAAAGGGTGGACAGGACAAGGGGCAAGGACCATCTAGTGAGACTGGGGAAGGGGTTCCTGGCAGGGCAGCCGCATGGACTCCGGCTTGTCTAGGGAGAGCCAGGGGAGTGGGTTCCACGGTGAGGGAGGCTGCGGGGGTCAGCCTGTGGCAGGCTGTGCCAGGGATTGGGTTTCTATCCTGAAAGTAGGGGAGGTCAGGGGCCTCCAGAGAAGTGGTGTGCTTGGGTGTGTGCTGGGAGAGCCGTGTGGGGGTGGGGAGCAAGCCGCCAGCTGGACAGCGCCGCCGCCCGCGGCAGAGGTGGCGGCAGGTGGACCAGGTGCTGGTTGGAGGAAGACCCGTCAGACCCCGGTGGAGGGAGGAGTCCAGGAGGACACCCGTGTTTCTGGCGTGGGCAGCGGGTGAATGAAGGTGTGCGCCTTCATTTCCTTAGTGGCCGGGGGGCTCCTGCTTGCCCACCTGGCTCTCAGCCAGGCCTTCCTCTCCACGCCGATCTTCACTGAGCCGTGCGAGGTGCAGCCCAGCTCTTCCTCCCGCCCAGTGCATTGGCCGTGTTTGGGTCTGGATCTCCGAGAATATATCGAAGCGGGCGGCCGGGTGGACTGGCTGACATCTGGGGACACGTCATTCCTTTTTGGGCAAAGGGAGGGCATCCTGTGCTCTGTTGTGTGTCTGTCAGCATCCCTGGCCTCCCCCGTGCAGTGCCGGGAGCACCCTTCCCACGTCGTCACGAGCCAGAATGTTTCTCCCTGGTGGCTAGTGTCCTGGGGGCGAACTCTCCTCCTCCGGGAGTGAGAACCACAGAGCCCTGCTTCTGAAACACACTCGCACGTGTGGGGCGCGGCCTGCCCGGGAGTTTTGCCAGTTCAGGGCCGCCTTGGCTTTCCCAGCTCCCGCCCACCGGTCCCGTGTGCCGCGGATCTGGGCAGTCTCCAGCCCGTGGTGGCAGGTCACACAGGTCTGGGGGCGGCAGGTGTGTCCTAGGGCTGTGGCCTGCTCTGCTCTGAGTCTGTGTGTCCCGAGTGCCAGCGCCCCAGAATGGCACACGCCAGGGTGCTCTGCCACTGCGGCGGACTCATGAGTGCCTCTCTCCGCCCCCGTCTGGAGGGAAAGGCCTACTGGGCCAGGTGAGGTCTTCCTCGAGCCTCTGGGTTTCTTCCCGTGCCTGCGTTGGCGGCTTGGTGTGGGACTGTCGGCTCTCGCGGCAAAGCTGAAGTCTGTCCCGTGCGCGGTGGGTGTCTCTGCTCCCCCCAACCCTGGTCTGCTGCCAAGTTCTCTACTCCCCCTGGGAGCTGAGATGCGTCTTTGCTGGTCAGCGAGGGCACAGAGGCCCAGGCGGGGAGAGAGCCTTGCCTGAGGCCACACAGCCCTGTGCTGCCCGAGCTGGGCTGGTAGTGCCAGGGCCGGACTCCTTCAGGCCCCAGGGCCCCTCCCCCAGGCCTGGCCCCAGCACGGGGAGAGCCATTGTCCCAGCTCAGCCTCTGGATGTATCCTGCTTTTGTTACCAGAGCCTTTGTTTGTTGTATGTCCCTTGCCTCTGGACAGTGCAGGCCTGCCCCGGGGCCTGGCCCTCTGGAGCACACTCCCAGGGCCCTCCAGGCAGCAGGCTGTCCTCACCTTGGCCACCTTGTGTCACCAGGGGGTGGCACATGAGTCCTTGAGAGCACAGAGTTGGGCTGGGGGAGAGTCTGGGCCGGCTGTGGGGATAGAGGCGTAGGGAGGGTGACCGCGTATGTGTGGACCCAGAGCAGGGGCTGTGTGGGGACAGCTGGGGTAAGCCAGGGCTCTGATGGCCCAGCCCAGCCTGCGGGCCGAGCCTGGGCTGACAGGTGGGGGCTCACATGGCGAGTGCTGGCAGCTGGACGCTGAGGAAGGGTGTAGCAAGCGCTGGTCTCGTCAGCTTTGGGTCCCACCAAGCCCCCTGGGAGGTACCTGGTCACCATGGAGGACGAGCTGGGCCCCCAGGCCCTGGGGTGGGGGGTGGAGCATTTGGGCAGAAGAGGGTGGACGGGACTGGGAGGGAGCCAAGAGGCTTGGTGTGGATAAGACTGGGTCACGCGCCTCCCGGCGCAACCCCGAGGGAACCCCATTTCTCACTCCTCCCCTGCAGGGTTTTCCTCTGCACGACGTGGAGATGCAAGTCTGCGAGGCTCCCAGGGGCTCGGCTTGGACCACGATGGGGCTGGGCTGCGGCCTCCTAAGGGGGCTCTTGTCTGGGGCGGTGGCCGGGGGTTGCCCTCCCCCCTGCCCGCGTCTCAGAGCACCCCCACCCCTCCCCTGCCACGCGAGGCCCACCCTGGGGCCCGGCGCCCGCCATGAACGGCCTGTCGGTGAGCGAGCTCTGCTGCCTTTTCTGCTGCCCACCCTGCCCTGGCCGCATTGCTGCCAAGCTCGCCTTCTTGCCGCCAGAGCCCACCTACTCGCTGGTGCCCGAGCCCGAGCCAGGGCCTGCTGGAGCAGGGGCCGCCCCTTCGGGGACCCTGCGGGCCTCTGCCGGCACCCCTGGGCGCTGGAAGCTCCACCTGATGGAGCGTGCTGATTTCCAGTACGGCCAGCGCGAGCTGGACACCATCGAGGTCTTCCTGACCAAGAGCAGCCGGGGCAGCCGCATCTCCTGCATGTACGTGCGCTGCGTGCCCGGCGCCAGGTGAGCCTCGGGGTCGCCACGTGTGCCAGGGGTCTGGGGCCACGTTGGGGGGCGGGGAAGGAGCTAGCGAGGGGGACCTGGAGGCTCCAGGTGCAGGATGTGCTCTGTCCTCGGGCCTCTCCTGTCCTGCCGGGGTCGTGCTGCGCGGCCAGAGCCAGGTGAGAGCCTGTCTGGCGGGGCAGGCGCCCTGGGAACACTCTGGCCAGCAGGGCGGCAGCTGACCTCCACTGAGGGCGGGCCTCTCTCCACCCAAGGCCCCCAGGACCGTCAGGCCGGCCGTCCTTCGAGGTGCAGGCCCTGTCTTGCAGATGAGTGGCCCGAGGCCCAGGGAGGCAGTTCTGAGCGACCATGTCACCTCCTTGGCCAGCGGCTGCCTGCTTCACGGTTTCGGCGCACACCTGCTCTGGGAAGGGCTCCTGGGGGCTGGGCCCTCAGTGAGGCCTTGGCATTTGCTTTGGGGCCGGGGCACGTGAAGCCTGGCAGGTGGCTCTGGCCAGGTCTGACTCCTCCTGCTGAGGGTGTCCTTGGGGCCTGGAAGTGCAGCTCTTCTGGGAGTACAGTAGTGGGAGAGAGGTGGGGCCTTCCAGGTGCTTCTGCCGTTAGGGCAGGCGGGGTTCTGACTCCCTATCGGAGTTCAAAGGGCAAGTGTTTACCTTTGAGCTAGGCTGGGGGCCAGGGGTGCTGGAGGAAGAAGGCTTGAGTCCACTGGCCAGGAGCCAGCCTGTCGGTGACCTGGGGCAGGTCCTGCTCTGCCAGCAGCCTTGCAGGGCGGACGTGAGTGCTGGGGTCACGCTCTGTGGGAGTGGGGAGGGTAGGTAGGGATCGGCTTCATTCCTTTGTGGGGGCCAGGGCCGTGCCAGCTGCCGGGAGGAGAAGCCGCTGTCTCAGTCTCCGGATAGGTCTAGGTCTGTGCGTGCCGTCCTCGGGCTGTGGAAGTCCTCTAAAAGGAGGGATCCCGCGGAGAGACAGCCATCGCCCAGAGGGACGCGGCAGTCACTATGCCTTCTGGGCCCGGGCCGTGGTCCACCCTAGGCCGAGACTGTGATCGGTGGTCCCCGTGGTTCCCTTGCACAGAGGGCACGTCTGCGGCCCTGCCGGCTGTCCTCTGCCCAAGACCCAGAGCCAGGAGGAGCCGGAAGGGGCGGCCTGCCTCCCTCATGACACTCTTGTCTGTGGCGGAGCAGGGGTGTGTCTTGTCCCTTTCCCACTGACCTGCCCGGCCTCCCTCCCTGCCGCAGGTACACGGTTCTCTTCTCACACGGCAACGCGGTGGACCTGGGCCAGATGAGCAGCTTCTACATCGGCCTGGGCACGCGCATCAGCTGCAACGTGTTCTCCTACGACTACTCGGGCTACGGCGCCAGCTCGGGCAAGCCCTCCGAGAAGAACCTGTACGCCGACATCGATGCCGCCTGGCAAGCGCTGCGCACGCGGTGAGCTTCGTGCTGGGCTGGGGGTGGCCGCCTGGGGACTCGGGCCTGGCAGGGGGGCCCTCGTGAGATGGAGCCATCCGCGGCCACGCTGGGCCACAGGGCGAGGCCTGACCTGTGTCCCCATGGTGTGACAGGCAGACTTGACATGCGGGAGGTGGGGCGGGCGCTCCTCTCCTCCTGGGACCCCCTTGCCGGGAGTGGATGTGGATGGGCTGGGGGTGTCCCTGGGGGAGCGGAGGCTCCGCCCGCAGGGCATGGCTGGAGGGTGGCCGGGGAGGACGCCCGCAGGCTGCCCGAGGACTCCGGAGAGTCCGGCTGCCCGGGGAGATGTGGTTTTCAGGGTAGAGTGGGGCTGCTTTGTCATGTTGCAGGGCCGGCCCATGAGGCATGAGTGGCCAGTGGCTGTGGTCTCCTTTTGGGGGTAGGGCTCCTCTGGACCTGGAGGGTTCTGGAAGGTTCTAGACGGTTCTGTCCGCTCGGTGTCTAGCACAGTGGGAGGGTAGCAGGCAGAGGCTAGGTCCTCCCTGGGTATGGGCCCCCAGCTTGAACCTGTGTGATTGCCTCAGGGCAGCTGAAGTTGGGGCCACACCTCCGTCCCTGGAGCCCCCCCCATGCTTTTCATCCAGCTGCCGGGCAGCCCGCTTCCCACTTACTTACCTGGTGTCTGAGAATCCAAAGAATCCTGCGGAAGGAGGCCGCCCTGACTACTTCTGGTCCTCCTGGAGGCGCTGCCCTGCCTGTTGCCTCCTCGGGGCTCCCTGTCTCAGTCCTGCCGGTCCCCCCTGCACCCCCCTTTCCCGCAGGGACCAAAGTCAGCCTGCCCTGGGGAGGTTGGGGACCCTGGTTGCCGAAGTGATGCACCAGGCAGTCCGGGCTGCAGGCCCCAGGAGCGGGGTCCCCTGGTACCACCCTGGCACAGGGGACCCATTCTGGGCGGCACGGTGCAGGGACGTGCTGCCCTCGGCTTCCTCAGCCCTTCCTGCTGCGGGTCCTGCTGGCTGGGCGGGGGCTGGCAGATCACGGCCTGCTCTGGGGCAAGGGCTCTGAGCCGTGTCCATCCCACCGTCTGTCCTGCTGCCGGCACTGTCCTCAGAGATCTGATCCCTCGGAAGGAGTCAGCAGGAGGGCAGGAGGCTCGACTCTGGTGTTGACGGGGGCCTGGGAGGGCTGCGGAAGACCCGTCGCGGCACCTGCCGCCTGTCAAGTGTTTCAGCGGGCGGTGTCCAAGGGTTGGGACCGGACTGCTGCTCAGGGTGGTGGTGCCTCCCGTGGTGTGGGGCGCTGGCTGCGGAGCTGTGGTCAGGGTGGTGGGCCGAAGGCCAGATGGGGTCCCTGAAGCCCGGGGCCAGGCAGCTGTGACCTGGAGTGCTGCCTCCCAGAACAGAGACAGATGGGGTGGCCCCTGGGTAGACAGGTGGAGTCTTGCCGCTTGGGGGGTTACACAGGTGAGACGCAGAGGGGCCTTCCCTTGAGGTGTCAGGGTCCAGGTCTATGGGAGAATCATGGAGGCCTCTTCCCCTGGGAGGGTGGTTGGTAGGTCCCTGTGCAGATGGGAATGGGCGCTTGGAGGCTGTGGAGCTGACTTGGGGCTCGGTCAGCTGTGCTGGGGGTGGGGTGTGGTGCTAGGGGAGTCATTGGGGGGAGTGGGTGCAGGGTAGAGGGAAGGGCTGGGACCCGGATGCAGGATGTGGTGCCCACCTACACACAGGAGCCACCACTTCTGCTCGTCTGGGTTGTGCTGAGCCCCTAACTGGGCCACACAGCGAGGGGCTGGAGACTGGTTGGTGAAATCAGGATACACAGCTACCGTGACTTCTCCTGGTGAAGGGCATGGATGGGTGAGGGGTGGTGGGAGGAAGACAGGTCCCCTGCCTGTGCTCTCAGGAACTGGGTGTGTCTCTGGTCAAGTGGGGGGGGGGCAGGAGAGGCCTCAGCGCCTGCCCTGTCCCCCCGAACCCCAAGCATGGCGTGGGGGCCCTCACCAGGGGCACCACAGGAGGGCACCCCACGCCTCTGATCCAGGTTGATGCTGTTGCTGAAACAGGGTTAGTGCTGGGTGGGGCTGCAGCCGCGCCAGCCATCTGTGCATCTGCCCAGGCCCTTCCTCCTTACTGAGTGCACTTGTTCGCTGTTGAGAGACAGTGCTGGGGAGTGGGGGGGATTGTGTCTGAGTCCAACCCCCTTGCCCAGAGCCACGCAGGGAGAATGGGGGGCTGCCCTGGGAGGGCAGGGCGGAGGGGGGGGGGGAAATGTGCTGTTTGCTGTAGCTGCTGCTGGCTGTGGCTGATCCTGCCGTCTCCCCGCCCCCCTCGCCCCTCCCCGCCAGGTACGGCATCAGCCCGGATAGCATCGTCCTGTATGGGCAGAGCATCGGCACGGTGCCCACCGTGGACCTGGCCTCCCGCTACGAGTGCGCTGCCGTGGTGCTGCACTCGCCGCTCACCTCGGGCATGCGCGTTGCCTTCCCTGACACCAAGAAGACCTACTGCTTCGATGCGTTCCCCAAGTAAAAGGGGGGTTTGGGGATGGCGGCCGGTGGGGGTCAGGGGAGGGGCTTCTGCGGGGCGGGGCACTGCTCAGAGCCTGGCGGTGCCTTCCCCTACAGCATCGAGAAGGTGTCCAAGATCACGTCACCGGTGCTCATCATCCACGGCACAGAGGACGAAGTAATCGACTTCTCCCACGGGCTGGCGCTCTATGAGCGCTGCCCCAAGGCCGTGGAGCCGCTGTGGGTGGAGGGCGCCGGGCACAACGACATCGAGCTCTACAGCCAGTACTTGGAGCGCCTGCGCCGCTTCATATCCCAGGAGCTGCCCAGCCAGCGCGTGTAGCCGGGCCCTGAGCCGAGCCGGACTTCAGCAATAAGGCGGCGCCTGGACCTCGCCCCCGCCCCGGCCCGGGGGCTGCATGTGACCCCCCCCCCCCCCCCGGGCACCCCAGTCCTCCGAGACAGCTGGGGGTCGGGCGTCGGGGGCCGGGCCGGGACCTGCCCCAGCCCAGGGGCCGTGGACGATGTACAGGCGCGGAGCTACGCTCTCCTTTGCTTTTGGAAGCAAAAAGAAGGAAAAACGTGAAAACAAATTAAAGATTTAAAATTTTAGGGTTCCTCTTTCTTTGTGGCTCATGCATGCCTTTCAGGGCCCAGTGAGTGGGACAAATGCAGGGGTCTGGTCACTGCCCTTGGGGAAGAGGAGGTGGCTTTGGGTCCCATTCAGAGTCCCACCCCTCGAGGCTACTGGTTGGGTGGTGATGGAGGGGTAGGGAGCCTGCCGCCCCAGGTGCCTGAGGCCTGTGCCTCCTGGGAGCGTGGTGGTCCGCTCCCCTGTGGTAAGTAAGGACACGAGGTCTGGGAGGTGCTGTCCCGCCCGTCCTCACCGCCCTCGCCTGCACGGAGAGCCAGGAGAACCCACCGTGACCCTAGCAGGTCCAGAGGCCCAGCGGGGTACCCCCTGGAAAGGGAGCAGGGACTGGGATGGGGGAGCACTTCCGTCTTGGGGCCATCAGCGCGTGGCCTCCCGGGGAGCCATTGAAAGCAGGGCTGAGCCAGGGTTTCCCTGGACCTCACCACCAGCCCCTGGGGCGTCCTCTGCGCTTCCCCAGAGCGAGAACGGTCCGTGGCGACTCAGCCCGCTTGGCGTTGGCGGGGCCCAGAGTTCAGTCCCAGGCCTCCTGGGTTCCGCGGCGCCTTTAAGGGCGGGGCGGTGCTTCGTCCTGGGGGCGGGGCTGGCGCCGTGGGGGCGCGGCCGGGGCGGAAGCGGAAGTGGCGGTACCGCGCGCCGAGGCGGCGGCGGCGGCGGCCCGCGGGACCCGGGAGGAGGGGTAAGTGGCCGCCGCTCGCACCCCGCAGCCCTCCCGGCGCCCGCTCCTTTGCGCGCCCCGACCTCCCCGCCCGCAGGACGGGCTGCCGTGGGGCGGGCCCGCGCGGACGTCGGCGTCGGAGAGGACGCAGAGCCGGGGTCGCGGCGGGGACTCGGGCCCGGGTGCTCAGGGGCCTGCGTGCTCGCCACGTGTCCGCGGGGCGGGCCGCGTGTCCGTGCCGCCCTGTCGCCGTGACGGGGCGGGGGCGCGCGCGAGGACTCCCCTCCCTCGAGGCCTGCCGTCGGGACTCCGCGCGCCCCCGGGCCCGGGGGTCCCGCCCCGCCCTTCTCCGACGCCGCAGTGCCCTTGCCTGGGGAGGGGCCGAGGCGCGGGCGGCTGGTGCCCCGTCCCTCCCGGGCCCCACGGGCGCCGGTTGCCGGGCGTTCAGGCCCGTTTGATACGACCCGGCGCTGAGGAGCAGCGCTGCACTCCGGAGAGACTGTCCCTGCCCGCCACAGGGCCTTTGCATGCCAGAGGTCGGTCGTTGTTGCTGACATGCCCTGCGTCCCGGCCTGGTACAAATGACCCCGGCGTGGCTCGTGTTCCTCAACAGGCCTGACTTTCTCCGTCTGCTGCTACAGTGTTTCTTCCCCGAAGCACACCCCACCCCCTCCCCGCTGCCCTGGGACCCCATCCGAGGGCAGGTGCCCCCGGAGCCGGAGTGCCACAAACCCAGTAAGCTGAAAACAGCTTGTTTAGAATTGGAACCGAAATGTTCTTGGATGCACAGAGTAAACAGTTCGGGAGTTTGGAAGGGCGTTGGGGGAAAACTGGCGAGCCTCCAGCCCCTGACCTCCAGGGCCCGGCTCCCCCCTCCTGGGCACTTTCTCATGCGTCAAGGAAGAAAGTCTGAGCGCGCTCATCCGATGTGTTGATGCAAAACTTCTTTCCCTTTACATGTAACCCTTTTGGCCAACATAGCTGTGGGGGGAGGAGCTCTCCCTGTCCTGGGCCATTCATTTCAATTGTGTCATCCTATGGTGTTAGCGCGGGATTTATTGTTTCCTGTTGGTAGAAATTTCGGTTCTTTCTAGGCTTTTTGTAACAAGCAAGGCTAGATTGATTAAGCTTGTACAAGTGTCTTTGTATCCGAGCGGGAACATTTCTGCAGGTCAGCCTGAAGCTCCGTTCTTTAGGGCGGGAGTGCTGGGTCCAAGGGCTTTTCACAGGTCTCTGGATGTGTGCTGATCTCTGTAACAGGCCCTACGGGGTTGCCTCGGGGTTGCCTCCCACCAAGCACCGAGGAAGGACGGGCCTAACGCCCATCCCTGATGCTTGCGTTTGCACATCTGGTTGGGGTAAAATAGTATTTCTTTTTTTTTTTTTTTTTAATATTTTATGTATTTATTTGACAGACAGAGATCACGAGGAGGCATAGAGGCAGGCAGAGAGAGGGGGGAAGCAGGCTCCCTGCTGAGCAGAGAGCCCGACTCGGGGATCGATCCCAGGAGTCTGGGATGGGGACCTGAGCCGAAGGCAGAGGCTTTAAGCCACTGAGCCACGCAGGCGCCCCTAAAATAGTATTTCATTATAGCTTTACTTACTTGTGTTTCCTAAAGGGAAATGAAACGTAGCAATAGTTTTGTCCAGTTTATTTTTTTTTTTTAAGATTTTATTTATTTATTTGACAGATCACAAGCAGGCAGAGAGAGAAGAAGGGAAACAGGCCTCCCTGCTGAGCAGAGAGCCCAATGAGGCTCCATCCCAGGACCCTGGGATCATGACCTGAGCAGAAGGCAGAGGCTTTAGCCCACTGAGCCACTCAGGCACCACTAGTCCAATTTAATTTTTGCCACTTATATAATCACTTCAAAAGTCTGTATCTGTTATGAATGTGTACATATGTAAAAGCCGCTTGTATTTAATATTCTTCAACCACTTTTCCATTGGGTTGTTGGTGTTATTGTTTTCTAGGAGCACTTTACATATGAAGGAAATTAACCCATTTCCTGTTTCTCCCCCCATCTATAATTTGTTTTTGACTTGGACTGCGTTTTTTTCCTCCGATTTCTAAAAAATTCATACCATTTTTGCTAAGCATTTAAAATCATTATTATTAATTGATAGCTGTTTTCATATATGGTTTCTGCATTTTATGTCATGCTCAGAAGTATTTTCTCTACTCCAAGATTATAAAACATTTGATGTGTTTTTCTGGAAATGTAATGGTTTCTTTTTTACATATATATTTAAATTTTTGGTCTAATTTGGGAAAGTGCTTCCGGGAAGGACTGTGGGAGCCCAAACTGCTTTTCCGAATAGGTTTCCCTGACTCCGTTTCCCACAGAAGCCACTCCTGCCCCTGTGGACAGTCTGTCCTTACCGCACGCTGGGCTCCGAGTGCGAGTGGGTCTGTTTCCAGCCCTTGCATTGTCCCCCCTCACCTGGGCGCCACCGTCTTCTTTACTGAATGCACCAAGACCCCGTGTCCCCTCGTTGAAGTCAGATGGAAATTGTCCTGTCAGAATGCACAGCTGAGGACGCCGACGTACTTTGTGTGATAGTAGTTCTGCATGACACTCAGTGACCGGAAGCATTCCGAAAGCATCACTGCGTGTCCCCCTCCCCGTCCCTTGGATAGTCACCGTGCCAGGGGTCACCTGGGTTGAAACCGAGTGCTGGTTGCTCCTACGGTAGCGCCCACTCACTGCGTGTAAGGGATAAACTGAGGCAGGCTGCTGTGGACCAAGGGCTCATCAGGCTGACCAGCCCCCAGGCCCTGTGCCTGGAGGATCACCTCTTTCTGGGTGGAGCGCCCCCTGCCCCAGGGCTCACCCTCAGCCTCGGGGGTGGGGGTCGGACCGTGTGCAGCAGTGATGGGGAAGCCAGTGGTACATTCCAGGATGCGCCCCCCCCTTTCCTTTCTGCTTGGTATGGCCCATGGGCCAGGCTGCCTGGGAGAAGGGCCAACTTTCGGTTCTCCATTTTGTGGATTTTCCACAACACACGTGTTCACACCCGGCAGCAGCGTTCTCCTGCTGCCCAGCAGGCCCACCAGCACCTGCGCCCTGGGCGGGCGCCCCCCGACTCCCCGTGACTCCTGACCTGCCACAGCTTAGACCCCCGGCTCCCATGGTCTGGGTATGTCCCGGTACCTAGAGAGCCCCGGGGACACAGCTGGGCATGGGCCCCTCCCTGGGGGTCAGGCCTGGGGCGGTGAGGATGCTGCTCACCCCGGGGCCATGAAGTCCAGACTGGACTTCGCATGGGGCCCCGCACCCAAGGCCAGGCCGTCCACCCTCCTGTCCTTCCGTCTGGGGTCCCAGCTCCCTGTAGACTGAGCTGGTGGGACCCGCTCTGCTGCCTCTGCCATCTCCACCTCCACCGGAACCGCAGGGCCCCCCGGATTCTGGAAGAGACCGGGGTTAGGGTTCTGTTCCGTCCAGCACAGTGGCCGCGGCTGTGCGCGGAGCCCTTGCCCGGCAGGGCCCAGATGTGAGATGGAGCCTCTGGTGGGTGCCGGCCCTGAGGACCCTGAGCTAAGGTGTGGGCGCTCCCGCGGGGCAGGGTCCCGGTCGGGGTGCGGGACCGGCCTGGGAGCTGTGGTACTGCATTGGAGGGGTGCCAAGCTGGCATCAGGGTCCCCTTCCCTGCCATTTCAGAGCTCCTATCTCCCTCCCAGTCAATGTTTGTGACAGCCCTGGGTCACCGGGTTGCTGTCCCCAGTGTCCCCACTTACAAGGGAAATGGCTCAGGCCAAGTTGCTCCCAGAGAAGAAGTCCCAGCGCCCCAGCCAGGCTTAGGCCCTGGGCTCCCCTGTGGCTCAGAGACTGGACACGGGGGTGCCCCTGCTGGATAGCGCGCTCTGTGCTGCCGGACCCCTGTGCCTGGTACCAGGCCACACACAGACCAGAGCCACCTGTGCAGAACCCATGCTGGTGAGACCAGGGGGGGTCAGGGCCTGGCTGCCCTCACTCGGCTCTGAGGGGCTGAGCCAGGGCCCTCCGTGTGGTGACCACCGGGCCCAGTGGAGCGCCGCTTGCCCCGTGCGAGAGAGGACCACCTGGCAGAAGGGTCTTCCTCTCCCTAGGCAGGGTGGGTGGCGACCAGGGGAGTGGGGAGGCTCTGCACCTGGGTCCTCCCATGCGGCCCCCTGACCTAGCAAGCCACCTGCTGGGGTTCCTTCTTCGTCCCCATTGGAAACCACACGACCACACACAGGCTGGGGTTGTTCTGGGGTACCTTTACAGGAGTGGCATTGGTGGGTCAAAGGTAGCACATCTACAGTTGGACAAGCAAGGGAGGTGCTGCCTCCAGGGAGTCTGCTAATCCCGTTACTGAGCAGGACTCCTGGGTTCCCTCTTTTGTTTGCTTGCTTCTTTGTTTTCAAGGATTTTCTTTCTTTATTTGACAGAGAAAGACAGAGATCACAAGCAGGCAGAAAGGCAGGCAGACGGATCGGGCTTCCCCGCCCAGCAGGGAGCCGGACGCAGCTGGGGTGCACCCTGGGGTGGCGATCCCAGCTGAAGGCAGACTCTTAACCCACGGAGCTGCCCAGGTGTCCGTCCACATTTATTTTATTTCTAACTGGGCTCCCTGCCCAGTGTGGAGCCCTACACGGGGCTTGAACTCAGGACCCTGAGATCCCGTCCTGAGCTGAGAACAAGAGTCACATGCTTAACCGACCGAGCCCCCAGGCACCCTTCTTCGTGTTTGTTTTAAAACCTCCATCTTGCGGGCACCGGGCCGGCTCAGTCGATGGAGCACGCGACTCTTGATCTCAGGGTTGTGAGTTTGAGCCCCTTGTGGGGCACAGAGATGTCTTAAAAAAAAAAAAAAAAATTAAGATGTTCGTCTTGGAGTACTTTGAGGTTTACAGAAGAGCCAGTATAGACTCTCACGGACCCTGCCGTGCCCCTCGTGTTGATACCTCCCATCAGCCGCCTCCAGACCTTCCTCCGACCTCCTGCGCTCTGCCACTAGGGTCCTTCTCTGTCCAGCAGCTGTGTACCCGTTGTGTCTCCTTACTCTCTCGAAATCTAGGACACTTCTTCAGTTGTACCTTGTTTTTCACGAGCTTGACAGTTTGGGGACTGCTCAGGTATTTTCTAAGAAGTCCCCTAATCTGGGCTGAGGGTTATGGGTTTTGGGGAAGAACACAGAGTTGAGAGAGAGTCAAGAGTAGTCAAGAGCACAGTTGTGTCTGGTCCTCTCCTGTTAAGGGTTCCCGATGCTCCCCGACGTCCCTCTGAGGTTGACCTTGATCTCCACTGCTAGGCCGAGGTAGGGGCTTCGGGGCCTCCCCACAGTCGGATTCCCGCCCTCCCCTTCCCTGCTCTGTTCTTTGGAAGGGAGTCTCTGAGTCCAGGCTACACATGGAGGGGGATTTATTGAGAAAATAATTTTTCGGGCGCCTGGGTGGCTCAGTGGGTTAAGCCTCTGCCTTCAGCTCAGGTCATGATCCCAGGGCCCTGGGATGGAGCCCCGCATTGGGCTCTCTGCTCAGTGGAGAGCCTGCTTCCCCCTCTCTCTCCGCCTACCTCTGTGCCTACTTGTGATCTCTGTCAAATACGAATAAAACCTTTAAAAAAATAAATAATTTTTCATATAGAAAAGCATAAGAAAGAAAGGATGCATGACCTATAATTGCACTGCATGACACCTGCTGACATTTAAAAAGAACAAAAGGGAGGTGCCTGGCTGGCTCAGTTGTTGAGTGTCTGCCTGTGGCTCAGGTCATGATCCTGGGGTCCTGGAATCGAGCCCCGCATCAGGCCCCCTGCTCGGCAGGGGGCCAGCTTCTCCCTCTCCCATTCCCCCTCCTTGTGCTCCCTCTCTAGCTGTGTCTCTGTCAAATAAATAAAATCTTTTTTTTTTTTTTTAAGATTTTATTTATTTGACAGATCACAAGCAGGCTTCCTGCTGAGCAGAGCCCATGTGGGGCTCGATCCCACAACCCTGGGATCATGACCTGAGCGGAAGGCAGAGGCTTTAACCCCCTAGCCCCCCAGGCGCCCCTAACAAATTAAAAAAAAATAATAAAAAGAACAAAAGGGGGCTCCCTGGGGGGCTCAGTTAGTTAAGCCTCCTACTGGATCTCCACTCAGGTCTCAATCTCAGGGTCCTGAGTTCAAACCCTTCATACTGGGTGTGGAGCCTACTTACAAAAATTTAAAAAAGAGGGATGCCTTGGTGGCTCAGTCGGTTAAGCCACTATCTTTGGCTCAGGTCATGATCCTAGAATCCTGGAATCGAGTCCTGAATCTGGACTCCTAGCTCAGCGGGGAGCCTGCTTCTCCCTCTGCCTCTGCCTGCTTGTGCCTCGCTCGCTTGCTCTCTCTCTCTTTCTCTCTGATAAGTAAGTAAATAAAATCTTTTTAAAAAATAAAAGGAATTAACATGCATGGGTTAAAAAAAAGTTGAATAGTATACAAAGTACTATTAAAGTTATTATTATTTTTTAAGGATTTTTCACTTTACTTATTTGACAGAGATCACAAGCAGGCAGAGAGGCAGGCGGAGGGAGAGGGGGAAGCAGACTCCCCACTGAGCAGAGAGCCCGATGCGGGGCTTGATCCCAGGACCCTGGGATCATGACTGAGCTGAAGGCAGAGGCTCAACCCACTGAGCCAGCCAGGCGCCCTGTTATTAAAATTACTAAAATCAAATATAAAGTCTTTACTGTCTTAAAAAAGATAGGGCCATCCCAGCATGTGTATATGCACATGTGTACACACACGCACACACACACATGCACACTGCAGCCTTGGTTCTGAGCCTGACCGGTTTGGGGCATCTTCCTGGTGGGTACACAGGGCTGGGGCATCCCTGCTGCGCAGGCCTCCGCTTGTTGTTAACTCTCCGCTCACCTGTGCCCCAGACCTGCCTCCCCTCCAGGGCCAGTGGCCTCCCCCTGCCCTGCCCCGGTCTAGCAGCCAGTGAGCGCCCTCCTGACCCCCTGAGTGCCATCAGAGCAGGGTAGAGATGGGAAGAGTGGAGGGACTGGCTGCTGGGAGTGCTCAGACCGGCTCCGTACTTCCCCCAAACCCTGTGCTGTCTCAGCTTTGCCCGTGTCTCTGGCCTCTGCCAGTCCTGATTTTCTCATCTGTGAAATGGGGGCGACAACTTGAAGGGTCTTAGGGTGACAAAAAGCAGAGGGGAGCATGGAGTCCAAGTGCGGTGGGCATCATTGGGCACTGGGGCTTGTGCACACAGTGGCGGCTCAGGGTGTGGGCACACACAGCCTGTGGCTGGAACACAGGCCCCGGTCCGGGGACTCCTGCCTGCAGAGTGGCCAGTGTGGCCCCAGACAAAGCCCACGGGTCCACTGGGAGGCATGTCTTGTGTGGGGCCCCGCAGCCTGCTGTGGACTGCCAGGACGGCAGCCCTGACCTGTCTGCTCACACCCTCTGCCCGTGGGAAGAAGGCACGACCTTGTCGCCGCCCCAGGTCCCTGCAGTGGCCCTGAGTGCTGCCCCCCGGCCATGTCTGCTGGAGGCCCAGGTGTGGCTGCCTGTGGCACACATGCCCCAGCCCCCCTTCCTGCATTGGGTGGTCCCGTGCCTACCCACCTATGCCCTTTCCTGACTCCCAGCTGCCCTGCCCTAGACCTTGAGCTCCTTGAGGGCACGTTGCTGGGTGCTCCTCTGGGCACAATAAACATTCCTGGAAACAACAAATGGGTCCTGGCCTCTTTCCTGTCCGGCTGCTTGCCTCCGTGCCTGGTGTCAGCTGGGGTCAGGGGTAGGCTCCAGGGCTGCCTGCCTTGTCTGAACTTGGGAGAGCTGCTTCTGTGTGACTGGGCAGTGGAGGGGCGGGGTGGGGGCTGTAGACTGGCCCAGGCGGCTCACCTAAACCTTCAAAGGCACGGGGGCGGGGCACAGAAATGATGACTGCAGTGCTTGCCAGGTGCCCCCCTGGATGGTCCTCGGCCCATCAAGGGGCCATCCTTCGCCTGGGCAGCCTTCGGTCAACACTGGGTCTCCGGCTGTCCCCATACAGCCACGTGCAGGGTGGGGGTGGGGGGCCCGGGCGGGAGCAGACAGCCGCTAGCGAGGTGGCAGAATGAAGAGAGGATGGGGCCAGGGTCCGGGCCGCTGTCCCGCACGCAGGCAGCAGCAGCTGTGCCCCCAGGAGGCCGCTCTGGCCATCGCTGGGCCCCCACAGCCAGCCTAGGAAGAGGCGGGGCCGTGGTCGCTGCAGAGAGGGCCACCCTGTTGTCCCACTTCCGAGTGACCCCGGCCTCGGACTGCCGGCTTGGCTGACCCCGGCCATCGGCGCCCTCCCCATTAAACTACCTGGCCCGGACGTCCTCAGGGCTTCCACAGGCCCCACTTTTCCCAGCCCCAGTCCCAAGGATCCGCGCCCAGCGGCGGGGAGCGATGTTCCAACCCCGCGTATCGGCAGGGCCGGTCGCTCTGCCTCGCCCAGCTCTTTGCAACCCCGCCCGGCTCCCCTTCCCGACCCCCAGACTCTGCTCCTCCGCCCGCCCACACCGGCCCTCCCCACCCCTCGTGGGGTGCGCACAAGTGACTCCCGAGGGGGATGCAGGAGGAGAAACGAACGCCGGTTCGCCGGACGCGGCTGGGCGGGGTGCCCCACTCGTCCCGTGCCCGGCCACGGGGCTCCGGGAAACCCGGGGCGACGGAGGGGAGCGCGGTCCAGCAGGGCCCAGGTCAGGGTGAAGGAGAGGGGGAAGGGTCGCGCACGTGGCCGGGGGGCGGGGCTGGCCGCTTCCGCACCCCCACCGGGCCACGTGGGGAGCGAAGCCCTCCCCCATCGAGAACGGGGGCGCGCCCGGGGCCAGGGTGGAGGCGTCCGGGGAAGGGGCGGGCTCCCGCCGGCCGCGCGCCCCGGCGTGGGGTGGGCGCGCCCGCGAGGGGGCGGGGCGCGCGCCGAGGAGGGCGGGCTGCGCCGGGCGGGAGGGGCGTGCCCAGATGGGGCGGGGCGCTCCCGCGAGGAGGATCGTACCGGGGAAGGGCGGAGCTTGGCGAGGTGAGGCGGGGGTACTCCGAGAAGGGCAAGGGGGCGCGCGCGGGCGGGGTCTCGGGCTGGGGGCCCCGCGTGGGGACGGCGCGCTTCGGGAAGCCGGCGGAACCGAGCTCCAGGGTCGGAGTGGGCGCGCCGGGGGCGGCTCCTGCGGTCCAGACCCCGCCCCCGGCGGCCGCGCGCGGCGGGCAGGGCGGCGGAGGGCGCGCCGGCGGGGGGCGTGGCCGCGCGCCCCGAGGGGGCGTCCTCCGGGCGGGGCGGGCCGCGGCCGCCCCCGCGGGCTCCGGTGCGTCAGGGCGCGTCAGGCGGGGCGGGGCGGGCCAAGCGCGGGCGGCGGCGGCGGCGGCGCGCGCCGGCCTCCGCCTCCTCCTCCTCCTCCTCCGCCTCCCGCACTCGAGCAGCCGCCGCCGGCCGGACGGGCACCGCTCCCACCGCCTCCTTTCAGCCCGCTCGGCCCGCGCCGCGCGCCCTTGCCCGGCATGTCGGCGGCCGTGGCGTGCGTGGATTACTTCGCTGCCGACGTGCTCATGGCCATCTCCTCGGGCGCCGTGGTGCACCGCGGGCGGCCGGGCCCCGAGGGCGCGGGCCCCGCCGCCGGCTTGGAGGTGCGCGCGCCGCGCCGCGAGGCCGCCCCGCCCGGGCCCCCGGGCCCGCCACCGCCGCCCCCCGCCGCCTCCGGCCCGGGCCCCGCCGCCGCCGCCGCCGCGCCCCACCTGCTGGCCGCCAGCATCCTGGCCGACCTGCGCAGCGGGCCCGGCGCCGCCCCGGGGGGCGCCTCGCCCGCCTCCTCCTCCTCGGCCGCCTCGTCCCCCTCCTCTGGCCGCGCCCCCGGCGCCGCGCCCGCCGCCGCCAAGAGCCACCGCTGTCCCTTCCCAGGCTGCGCCAAGGCGTACTACAAGTCCTCACACCTCAAGTCGCACCTGCGGACGCACACAGGTGAGCCCCGTCCTCCCGGCCCGCGCGCGCGGTCTCCTGCGCCCCTTCCCCCTCCGGGACCCCAAAACTGCGTGGCGCGTGGGGGGCGGGGAGGGGGGCGCGCCCGGGCGGCCGCCGCCGCCGCCGCCGCCGCCGCCGCGCCGGCCGGGAGGGCGGGGCCTCGGTGGGTGGGGCGCGCGCAGGGGGCGTGGCGGCCACGCGGTCGGGCGGCGCGCGGTTGGCGGGCGGGAGCGTGGCCGCTGCAGGGGCTCGCGGGGCGCGCGGCGCGACGGGGTCCGTGGGCGGAATCGGGGCTCCCGGACCGTCCCCTCCCCCGTCGGCCGGGTTTCTCTCTGTTTCCTGTCGCGTTCGCGTCCGGGGAGTGGATGCCGCGGCCGGAGCACCCGCTCGGACTGTCCTGTCTTCCCGTCCTTTGCCTCAGTTTCCCTATCTGTAGAGAGGGGGGTGGCAGCGACGAATCACCCCAGAGGGCAGCAGAGCAGCTGGCGTGGGGGCCGGGGTGGGGGGGCGCCCCACACGTTTATTGTCCCCCCTCGTGAGTTTTAATAAGGCGGCGGGGCTTGCTGAGCGCGCGGGTTGAGGCCTGAGTCTGGATGCGGGAGTGGGGGGCGGATTTGACAGGGGGACCCTCGAGGGCGTCAGGTCCTCACGCGTTAGGTGGCAGGGATGGGGTGAGGGATTCGTGACACTTGTCACCTCTCGCTTCTCAGCCGAGGGTGAGGGAATAGCTCGGGGAGTCTGAGGGAGGGTCACAGTCATCACCCCTTCACTCCTTCCCTTGTCCGTCTGGGGTCCCCCACCCTCCACCCCGAGAATGCTCTTGTCCAAGTTGGGAGTTTGGGTTGGGGTTGGGGGAAGGTGGGTGTTGGAAGCTGGCCTGGGCTTGAGTATTGAGAGTATTGGCGGGGGGTCCCTCCTGCCCTGGGGGGGGCATCTGGGCACTGCTGCTTTCTAGCCCATGACCCATCTTGGGGTTCAGTGTTTTTGCCTGTATAAAGGGTGCAGAATTCTGCCTTCTCAGGGTCTCGGTGGGGGTCTGGTGCAGCCAGGGCGCTGTGGACGCAGTCCCCTTGTGGAGAGGGCACAGGAAAGCAGGCCTGGCCCTGTGGTGTGGTGGGATTAGGGTGCGTGCAGCCCCAGGCTCCTTGTGGGACCTCAGATGCCCGGTGTTCTCCCTGCTTTTGGCGCTCCCCGTCTCCCTTGCAGTCCCCATCCTTGCCCACAGGGACCTGGAGTCTCTGCCCCGCTTGTTAGCACCGGCGGGATACCAGGGGCACCGGGCCGACGGGCAGGGTCTGCATTGCCTCCTGGAGCGGCCCCACTTCCCCAGCAGCCGCTGGGTGTTTATTCCTCTCTGGGTGTGGAGCTGGGGTCTGAGGAGGGCCCTGGATCATCCTAAGTGAGTCGGCCTGTTTGGGCAGCCGGGGTGCTGACGCAGAGAGACTGTCCGGAGAGGGACCCCGTTTTTCCCACTCTTGTGCTCCTACTCCTGTCCCGTTGTTGGACGGTGAGGCGCCGAGAGCCTTTTGGACCCCTCCCCCCAACCCAGGGTACTGATTTGATTTATTTTCTTTTCTGGGTCCTGTCCAGCTTCTGGGTCAGTGGGAGGCAGTGGCCAGGCCACCTCCCAGCACAGGTCCCAAGAGACAACTTCAGAACGGCCTAGAGTCCTTCGACCTGAGGCTCAGAGGCCCCAAGCAGTGGTGGTCGCCTCGAAGTCGGGGGACTCCTTGCTGGGCCAGGATGTCAGTATTGCTCTCCTCGTTTTAAATGAGAACTCTAGGTTCCCGAGGCCCAGCCGGGGTGGGGGGAGTGTCCCAGCGGAGCGGGTGAGTAGTGGGTTGGGGGCAGGCAGGACGCCATCCCTCACGGATCCTTAGCCCCCATGGGAGCGGTCCTCAGAGGCCTCCCCACAGTGCGGCGTGGGAGCCCGGAGGGCACGGCTCCTGGGCACACCGTCTGCTTCTGAGGTTGGGAAAGCCTGACTCAGGGCCCCTTGCTGTTCTGGTTTCCGAGGGTCTCTGTCACCTGTGTGCCCGAGACTGCTCATTCATGGAGTCGCCCCCCCACCCCAACCCTGGCTTCGTGGTTGCGTAAGGGCCTGTGAGTTTTTCTGGCTCTTAGTCGAGGGGGGCGCTGCTGTTACGCCTGGCTTGGGGGAGGGGAAGTCATGCTGGCCCTGGGTGTCCCCAGGCTAGCTTGGTGTTGCCTGTGGCCCGGAGTGGGCCTGGGGGGGGGGGGCGTCCCCCGGGAGAGAAGCCTGCCCTCCCCTGCCCTGCCTGAGGATCGCGCTCTCTCTCTGTAAGGAGAATCCCAGTCCGGGCCCAGCCCCATTCCCCAGAGGAGCAGACTGAGGGCCCGGGCAGGAGCCTGGCCAGAGTCCAGTGTCCCTGCTCCGCTTGGCACAGGAGCGCGGAGGCTGGGGAGGGCCACCGAGCGGCAGGGGCAGGGCTGTCCTGTGGTCCCCTGGGTCTGGCCTGGAGCCCCGGCACGGAGCTCTCCTACGTGGGGTGGGGAAGGACTTTGGAAGCTTCAGGAGAAGTTGACGCCGTTGCTATGGAGACGGAGAGTGAGAGGCGCGATGGGGCGGGGGCGGGAGGAGAGGCTGGCTGTCTACTCCTGCTCTCCCAACCTCCATATCCGGACTGTTCCCCTGCCCCAGAGTCCCCGGTTCCAAGCGGGCACGAGCTCTGCTCCTGCTGGACTCTCAGGCCCCCACCAGCAAGAGGGAGCTCACTCAGGAGTGGAGCTTCTAGGGCAAGGTTGGATCCCCAGGGGGCCACGGACACCACTCTCGGTGGTTGTCCAGGGCACCCTGGGGGGGTCTCGGCAGGATCCCTGGCCGCACCCACTTGATGCCAGTAACTCGTGTCCCCTGGGGTAGTTGCAGGATCACCCCCAGGTGAGACCCCCCGTTTTACTCTCGAACCCTGTCTCGGGTCAGGCATGGGAGGTGAGCGCTGAGCACGGGTGGTTCTGTGGGGCCTCCTCGTCCCTGTGTCCTCACAGCCTGGACCCTTGGGCAGGGGGTAATGGCCACAGCCATGCAGGAAGAGGTCTCTCTGCTAATACCTCGGGGTCCTGTGGGGCAGAAAGGGGTGTGTCCCAGGAGCAGGATGTCGGCGGCTGCAGGGCATGGGGACAGGGGCCCTGGGGCAGGAGTTGGGAGGCTGAGGCGGAGGTGTGAGGCGGGGAGGGTCAGGCCAGGTGAAGGGTTCCGTTTAATCCCAAGGGCAGGGGATGGAGGGTGGCCAGGAAGGCAGGCCCGGCTTTGCAGAGGAAAATCCGTTTACGGAGCTGGGATTAGGGTCCGGGAGAGGAGTTGAGGAGGGCAGGCGCCCCGCCTGGGAGCGAAAGGGGTGGGCCAGCCCACAGACGGGGTGCAGGGGAGAAGGCCCTGGACGTGGAGAGTCCGAGGTAGCCGGGGTGGACCCCAGTTATTCTGAGTAGCCCAAGGAGGGGGCAGGGTGGGGGTGGTGGGATTCTTGGCCGAAGAGGCCCCCGGGGGAGAGGCAGATGGGGACCCTGAGGCCCAGAGGGGAAGTGGCCACCATCCTCCTGGGGCTGAGTGGACAGCAGACCCTATCCCCCTACCCACCTCCCCTGGGCAGTGCCTTTGAGGACAGGTGGGGCTCCCCCTAGCTCCCTCCTCCACACATGCAGAGAGCAGCTGGAACTGGGGAGTGGGGGAGGGCCCCAACATTGCAGGGGGCGATAACCGCCCCCCACCCAGGCTCCCTGATAAAGGTCGCCCAGATGGCCCGGGAGCTGGTACGCGATACCATGCGAGGAGCCGGCTCCCTCCGAAGGGGGCCGCCCTGACTTGAACCTTCGCCCAGTGCCGTCCCTGAACAGTGGGTCTCCTGACCACACATGCTGGGGGGGGGTTGTGGGAGCTGTTAACGGCTCATCCCCTGGGCCACAGAGGCCCGTCTGGGAGGGAAGCGACCACGCAGTGCGGGTCTGCAGGGAGGAAGGAGGGGTGAGGGGCTGCAGTAGCCGCAGTGCCTCGGTCGGGGGGCGCGGGGGCGGACAAGAGGGTGAACGCCCCGTCCGCTGCTGCTGCACCGAGCTTGGCCCTCTGGCCCTCGAGGCTTCACCCAGATGCGTGGAGTGCCCACGGCGGGTCAGGCCTGTGCCCTCCACTTGGCAGTCAGGTGAAGGGGCAGGTCTCACACCTGGGAGAAGCCAAAAAAGGGGACAGTGGAGTGTACCTGTGGGGTAAGGAGAGGTCCATCTTAGGTGTGAGGGTATACACAGAAGGGGCAGAGCGACAGGGGAGAGTCTAGGCAGCGGGAACACGGTGTGTGAGCACTGAAGACGTCGAGGGAGGGTGAGGGGTCAAGGTAAACCCTTTCGGCTTTGATCGTGGGTCAGGGAGTAGTTCTGGGATTTGAAAGGCAGAGCACAGACTAGGTGGCTTAGCCCCAAGCTGATGGGCTACTGCACTAGTCCAGGCAAGAGCTGGGTGTACAGCCAGTGTGGGGTCTGGAGATACTCTGAAGGGGTTACTGATGGGATTTCCTGCCAGTTACTGAGCAGGCCAGGGACATGGCCTGTCTCCGCCTTTGGTGGCAACAATAGGACGACTGAAAGGGGAAGCCGACAGGAGGAGTGGGGATGTGGGGGTGGGTACGTGGTAAGCCTTGTGTTTGGGGGGCAGGGCCCAGGGGGCGCCTGGCCGGTTGCTCATTGGGGCATGTGACTCTTGATCTCAGGGTTTGAGTTCGTGCCCCACGTTGGGTGAGGAGAGTATGTAGGGGGTCTCTGTACAGCCATCCTAGGAGCTTGCTGGAGGCAGACCCCAGGCCCTGCTCTCCAGACCTCCCCATCCCGCTCCCTCTTCTGCTACACCTCCACAGCTGTTCTTTGGGTTCTTTCTGGAATCCCGGGGTGGGGGGAGCTTCAGGAAGCCCCTGGCGTGCACCCTGCTGCCTGCTGCAGCCCAGCCCTCTGGAGCTCTCCCGAAATTCTCTCACCTGGCCCAACTCCACTGCGTGTGCTGGGTAGGTGGGCATTTGTGCAAGGGTCAGCTGTCGGACACAGCTCCCTCCCTACCCAAGGGATGACCTCAGGAGGTCATGGCGAAGGTTAGTTGTAGGAGTCTGGGAAGGCCAGGCAGGCCAAGTGGTGCTGCTTGGCTCCGGTACCACCTTCCTGGTCCCCTCTATCTGGTCTCCAGGACCTCTTGGCCTCCATTTCTTCTGAGCCAGCATGGCACTGTGGTGACTGCAACTGTCCCCAGGTCACCCCAGCCCAGCCCAAGTCAAAAGGTCTTGTCCGCAGGGCCCCGCCCACCGCATCTCCTCCAGCCCAGGTTCCAGTCTGCTCTGGGGCAGCGGGAGGTGGCACCTGCGGCCCCACTGGCTCTGAGCTTCCTAAGCGCAGCCCCCTCCCCGCCCTGGCTAGTGGACCGTGGGAGGGTGACAGGGCCTGGTATCTCGCAGGCATTCGCCCGAAGTTGTGGGGGCGGGAAGCCTGCGCACGGGGTCCCGCCACCCACGTGTGCACGTGAGTTCCCCAGCAACTGGGTGTGGGGCGGGGCTGGCAGGCGTCCAGCCGGCAAGTCGACCCCAGCGGGGCCGCCCCCGCCCTAGCGGGAGCGGGGACCACGTGAGCGAGGCCGGCTGGGCTGCGGATGGCCCTGCCGCCACCGAGCTACGTGCGGCAGCTGTGTTCCCGGCGGCTGCACGCGTCCTGCCCCAGTGCGCGCTGGCACGGCTCTTGCAACCTGCTCGTTGCAAAGTGGAACTGCGGGAGGCGGGGAGGCGGGTGCCAGTCCCGCCGCCCGCCCGAAATGGGGAAGTGAGCCAACTGCGGGGCGCGCCAGCAGCGGGATGGCCCCCCCTTCCCTTCTGCTTCTCCCCGCCTGCGCGCTGCAAGATGGCGACAGGACTGCGTGCCCCTCGGAGGGGGCGCCCCCGGGCACCAGGACTGGCCTAGAGCCAGCAGCCCCGCCCCCGAAACCGGCCTCCCCTCCCGCAGACTGCAGCCCTGGGGGGACTGTCCGGTCCCAGCACTTCCACCAACCGGGTGGGGCCGGGGTCCTTTCCCGGGCTTTTTTGAGCCCCCCGGGTTCTGTAGAGGTTGGCTTTGCGGAGGTCCCTCCGCCTGCCTTTGGGATCGTTCGGGGGAGGGGTGCAGCCCCAGAAGTTTGTAGTCCGCAAGGTCTTGGGTACAGATGTGTAAGGCCCCCTCTTCACCCTGGGGTAGGTGACTAGCACACCTGGATTCTCCGCTGCTGGGAGAAACCCACAGATCTTCATGGGGGGACTTGCTGGACCCCGCTGCCTCCTTTGGTCTTGGGGGCGGCCTGGAAGAAGGGGTGGGGGAGGGGAGGGTTTCGTTCTCCTCTGGGACATGGGTGATGGCAGCGGCGCTCTCCCTGCCTCTCCTGTCTCCTACCTCTTCCCAGCCCGTCACCTAAGGACAGTTCCTTGGCTTTCAGAGCTGGGATGTCCCTGGCACAGGCTGAGAATCCCCACCCTGCTCCCCTACCGTGTCCGTCCCGTTGTCCTGTCCGTCCCCCCCTCCCCCCCCCCCCACTCCGGGTTTCCTCTGCCCTCGGCCACCATCTACCCTGTTGGGGGGGCCTTTCTCAGACCCCAGGCCAGGCACCCCCTTCTGCTGTGTTCGCTGACTGAGTCACCACAGTGCCCAGCCTGGGCCTGACCCCGCGGTGGCCCCCCGGAGTCCAGCCTCTGCCTTTTGCACCTGGAGCTCCATCCAGTGCCACAAAGGGTGTCACACGGGGGTGTGGGCGCCACGGCTCACGCGCCCACATTCTCTCCGGACCCGCGACACACACACCCTCCAAAACTGAACCAAACAACGGCTGGAGTCTGGCCTCCAGGTACCCCGCGCAGGGGCACAAGCTCCGGGTCCCTCAGGGCCCCTCGGCCTGGGGCGTGGCCGGAGTCCAGGGGGGACTCCCCCTGGGGTGGGGAGATGCTGAGAACGCTAGCTGGGGACCGGGCTGAACCGATGGGGAGCCGGCACCCCAGGCAGGAGGGGTGGGTGGCGACAGGCGCTAGGGGCTGGCGGCGGCTGGCCGGGGCAGGATGGGCGAGGCTAGCCTGGGAGGTGGGAGGGGTCTGCGGAGGAAGTTGCCTGGTGGCGGCCCGCCCCTCGCCTCCCCTCCCCTCCACTCCCCTCCCCTCTCCTCCCCTCCCCTCCACTCGCCTCCCCTGCCCGTGGGTTCCGTGGGGGCGGGGTAAGGCCGGTGGCCTCCGCCTCCAAGCCTTCCCCTTCCCGGCAGCGCGGTGACCTGCCAGGGGCCTTCTCTGCCCGGGCCTTGTGCCCTTCCCCACCCTGGGCTCTGGGGCTGCAGGTGGCGCTGCGTTCCCTCCACATGGCCCGCGACAGGGTCAGTGGGTGGGCTGGGGCATGGGAGGCCACAAGGGTCACTGGGTGGGCCGGGCACCTGGGAGCACCTGGGAGCCTCCGGTACACGCTCCCCCCCCCCCCCCAGAGCGGAGGTGGGGCGGCGGGACCCACTGGCGGAGGGAGCAGCCCCCGCGGGGGCGGGTGCAGACCTGTCCCCAGGCCGTGGGGCGGGCCTGGCAGAGCTCGGCCTCCGCCCGTTCTGCTTCGCAGCCACGGAAACTGCTCGTGGAATTACTACCGGGTCCTGGGGAGCGAAGGGCAGGAGAGTTCCTTAGGGGCTTCGTGAAATGAGTGGGGGGTTTCTTTACGTCCCCCCCAGAGTCCAGCCTCGGGAACCCGCGGGCGGCTGCGGCGGGGGTGGGGGCGGGGGGAGCCCCACGGCCCGGACCGCGGGGCCTGCGGCGGGGGCCCCGCCGGCCGTGTCCCCCCACCCCCGGCCCCGCGCTGACCGCCGCCGTCTGTCCTCTGCCCTCTCTGCCCAGGCGAACGCCCCTTTGCCTGCGACTGGCCGGGCTGCGACAAGAAGTTCGCGCGCTCCGACGAGCTGGCCCGCCACCACCGGACGCACACCGGCGAGAAGCGCTTCCCCTGCCCGCTCTGCTCCAAGCGCTTCACCCGCAGCGACCACCTGACCAAGCACGCGCGCCGCCACCCCGGCTTCCGCCCGGAACTGCTCCGGCGCCCGGGCGCCCGCAGCACCTCGCCCAGCGACTCGCTGCCCTGCAGCCTGGCCGGCAGCCCCGCGCCCAGCCCCGCGCCCAGCCCGGCCCCCTCCGGCCTGTAGGGCCCTCTCCAGCCCGCCCTGCCGCACCCCTGCTGGGCCTGGGCACGGAGCACCAGCAAACTGCCTGCTGTCCACAGCCAGGGGCGGGCCACGGACCGACGGCCCCGGTCCCCGACGGCCGGCCGGGGTGGGGGTGGTCCTCGGGAGCAGTGGCTGGGGCCCGCGTCTGTAAATAGCCATGTCGGATAATTCTCTTCCCACGTGTTACACAGGAACCCCTGGTGGGCGGCCAGCAGGCGCTCCCCTCCCCCCATCGCCACCTCCCTGCTTTGGAGAGGGTGAGTCTGGGGGGTGCTGGTGAGCGGCCCAGGAAAGGTGCACCTGACCGGTGCTTGGACCCTGCCCTCCCCAGCCCCCCTCTCCAGGTTGGGATGATGTGTGCAAAGAGCCTTAGATGAACCAGGGGTTACCGCGGCACCCCTGCCCACCGCGCCTGGGGCCTCTCACCCCTCTGAAAGCCATTGGAGATGTTCAGGGAATTGGGGCGTGGCCCCAGCCACCCCCATCCGGGTACTCAATCTCAGGTGTCCACAGGTTCTGCCCTGCCACCCAGCTCCCCGGCAGTGGGGGTGGGAGAGGGGGAGGCAGTAGGATCCAGGATTTGCTCCTAAGACTGGGGTGGGGAGGGAGAGAAACGGGTTCTTCCAAAGAGCATTTGACTCACACGGAGGGGAGGGGGTAACACGGCTGCGGCTGGGGTAAATGCCTCCTTATTTATTTTCCTCTGACTCTGCTGGTGGGAAGGAGGGGGGCGGGGAGCTGCTCCCCCTCTGGGTGGGTGTGTGCGTGTGAGTGAGGACTGCGCCTGTCAGAGTCCAGTCCCCGACTTTGGCCTTCCACAGCATGGTGTGACAATCAGTCAGTCCCTCCTGTTCGGGACCACGACAGCATCGAGCATAAAGCCCCCGTCCCCTGCACGTGGAGGTGTGGGGGCCAGCCGGCTCTGCCACTGGCCCTTCTTCCTGGCGGGAAGCCCCGGTCCCGGGGCCTCTGGAGCAGAGGCTGGGGTCCCGCCTGTGAGGGCGGGAAGCATGAGGGCTGAGCCCTGCACCCCATGGGATAGCTCGTTTTTTGGACCGGGTAGAATATTTTTTCAGGCACCAATCCCTTTCCTGACCTGGGCCCTGTGGGTGGTCTGCTGTCCTGGGCGGGGTGGGGGGGTGTTGGGGAGAAGGTCTGCTTGATCTGAACTTAGGGTAGGGAGGGGTAAGTGCTGTGTCCTCTCCTGGTGCATTCCCACCACAGCTTGGGTTGGGTTTCATTTTGGACAGGGACTGAGGACCCCCATCCTACAATGGGAGAGCACCCAGGCTCCCTGTCCCAAGACCCTGAAAGGACCTGCGTCCCACTGTTGGCTGCAGGAGGTTTGTGGCACCTGCCTGTGTTCCAGAACCTTTCTGTCTCCCCTTTAGGGGGCTGGGGGTTTGGATGGCATCGGTGTGGACCAGACCCGGCCTGGCAGCATCCAGGGATGGGTGCTGGGGGTCCTGGGGAGGAGGCCAGGGAAGCCCTTTCGGAGCTGGACTGGGAAGGGTCGTCTTGCCTGGTCTCTGGGTGGATCCTTGCCGGCCTGGTCCGCCTGTACCCTAAATCCTCCTCTCTGGCAGTGTTGGTGAGATGCCTTAGTCTGTGGGGGCAGGCTGGGGTCCCCTTTTCCCCGTGACCTTACGGGCATCCTCTTGGTTGTCCCATCCCTGGCTGGTGCCTCCCCACAGGAGGTGGGCTCTGGGTTTGAGGGGCCCGGAAGCCGGGGACTCATCCCTGGCCCCTGTCCAGTGTCCAGGGGCCTGGAGAGACCTGTGCCCCTCTGCCCCCAAGGAGCTGGAGGTCACTGGGACCTGGTTCCAGCCACTTAGCTGTGGCATCTCAAGGGGGGAAAGGGGGAGGGCCCCCCAGGGATTTGTGCTTTCAGGGGGCGCCCCCCTTCCCCTGTCCTGCCTGGCCTCTTCCTTGTATTTAATTAAACAAGCCCTTTTTTAAACCCGACTCTTGTGCCCGTGTGGTTTTTCCCACCCCTGGCCTTCAGCCGGTCAGCTGAGTGCCTGTGTCCCCCAGCCCCCCGCTGGGGACCCTGGAAAGACGCCACTGGCTGGGACACGAGATAAGGCTCCCTAAGGCCTGGGGAGGGGGCCGCTGCCCCGCCTCACCTCACGCGTCAGCGCGGCTGCGCCCCCTCCTTGCCGTTACCGGGCAACCGAGGCGCGGTGACACGGCGCCCGCCCCTTTCGGGCTCCGGGAGCTGGGGGAGCCCCTGCCCGTGGGGCTGCTGGTGGGCGTGACAGCGTTGATCCGAGAGGGTCCCCGGACCCCGCTGCCTCCACCGCCCTCCGTGGGGCGCCCGGCGGGTCTGCTCACGTATCGCACGCCTGCCGTCCGCCCGCTCCAGATTGGAGGGCACAGGGCCGGGGAGCCCCTTGGGGGGGACTCAGCGGCCCCGGGAAGCTGATGAGGGTCGTGCACCCCTTTCCTAGGGAATAGACGCCCAGATCCCCGCGGTTTGCAGGGCCCCGAGGGCGGGTGTGGCTCCGGTGGGGGCGCGCAGACCCTCCCCAGGGCCTTCCCCGAGTCCGCCCCGGGAAGGCGAAGGCCCCGCCATCTGGTGGCCGTTCCTAGCATTGCCCCGCCGGCTCCCGCCGAGCCCTGCCCCGGGGTCCTCGCCCTGCGGCCGCGCTGGGCAGGGGTCCCTCGCCCTTCCGCAAGGACGGCCTCCCTCCTGTATCCCCTAACCCCTGCTTCGCTTTGTCCCCTTTTCCCTGGCTCTGCCCCGCAGGCCCGCAGACATTGCTCCTTGGACCCCGGTCCCACTGCCCCCTTCCCACTCCACCTGGCTTTTCTGCCCCTTTGGGCAGAGTCCCTGGAATTCGGGGTCCACACACGCAGTCCTCCTGCCTGTCTCTCTTGGGACCCCATCCCATGTGCTCTGCACAGCTCGAAGACGTCCCCTGCGGCCTTCTGGACGCTTCCTGGTCATGTGGCCTTGGGGATCCCTGACCCCCTCGGATATCCTCCACCCCGGGCTCAGGACCACCTCCTAGTACACTCACATGCCCTTGTGTGCCCAGGACACTCCCTGGCCCCACGCCAGTCGGACCTCAACTCCAGACCGTCAAAGTGCCCATTCCCACCACCAGGTTGCCCAGTCCCACCTCCCCTTCAGGCACGGGCCTCTCCATCTTTCCAGGTGCAGGCCAGAATCCTTGGGGTCACCCTTGACCTTGAGCGTCTCTAACCACATCCATTCCATCCGGAAACCTCCCTGGAGCTCTAACTTCAAAGCACATCCAGCGTGGGCCCAGTTCCACCCCATCACTGGCCACCTGGACCACAGCAGGCCCCTCTACCCTGGTCTCCTTCCTGCCCCCCTCCCAACGCCCCCACAGTCTGATGTGTCCCCTCTCCGTGGCCACCAGAGGGCGCCCATGAGCACCTGCCTCGCGTCCCACTCTCTGCTTACAGCCCTCTGGGGCTCCTCCGGGAAAAGCCCAAGTCTTCACTGATGTCTCCAGGGCCCTGCACTCCTCCCTCTCTCCCCCTTGCCTACCCTGCTCCAGCCGCGTGGACCTCCTTCCTGTTCCTCCAATCGGCCAACCCAGTGCTGCCCCAGGGCCTTTGCACTGGCTGTGTTTGCTGCCTGGAACGCCCTTCCCCCGCGTTACCTTCTGCAGAACGGCTCAACCCCCACGGTCCTCAGACGACTACAGGAACCACCTCTTATCAGACGCACGCCTTGCCCTCACCCCGCACTTGGATCGTGCTGTCTCCTTTCCTTATGTCTTCTTGTCTGTCTCCCACACCTGGAGCACCACCTCCACCAGGGGGATCTTCCCGCTGTTCACCGGTGCTTCTGGCGCTGTGTCTGGCACGTGATGGGCACTTGGTGAATATTTGCTAAATGGACGTCCAAGGCCCACCCGTGAGCGCGGATGGAGACTAGGTGAGCTTCACTTCACACACCTTGTCGGGCCACTCTCGGGGGCCCGCCTTTCTGATCTTGGTGATGACAGGTGTTGACGGACCCCCGTGTGAGGGGCCCAATGGCTGAGGTGAGGACAGCAGGAGGCTGGGAGGGGGCCATCCTGGCTCACGGGGTCCGTGGCTATCAGCAGCTGCTGGACCTGGGGTGGCCAGTTGTTCATACGGCAGCTGCGGTGGGCAGTTGTGGGTGCATCTCCCCACGTTTTAAACATGGGCAACGGACACATTCACATCATTTGAAAAACTCCTACTCAAAACTCTGGGGCTCAAACACACACACGGAAAGCAACCACATGCGTGTCCAGAGCTGCACAGTTCACGAGGCACAGACGCCCTTCGACCCGCGGCCCGACACATGAAACCAACACACACACGCCCGCACTCAGCTGTAACCAGGAGCCAGGCACCCACGCGCTGCCCCGGGACAGGGGACAGACCCCGAGCCCACGACGCGCAGGGAGGCCACATGGGGTGTGACACGCCCAGACACGCTCCTCCACAGACAGGAAGGGGGCTGCGGGGGGCGGGGGAGGGGAAGGATGACTGCTGATGGGGACGGGGTATCTCGTTGGCTTCAGAATATTCTGGAGTTAGGTAGAGGTGACGGCTGCGCAGAACAGTGCATGTACAAATATGCCCCTGAATTTTCACTTCCAAAATAATTATGAATAATTGATAATTATTGATAATAATATTAAGTAATCAATCACGGGCGCTCTCTGGTGGCGCCGGGGTGGCCCAGTCAGTGGAGCACGTGACTCTTGATCTCAGGGTCATGGGTTCAAGCCCCACCGGGGGTACAGAGATCACTTAAAAACAAAATCTTAAGAAAATAAAATGATTGATTCTGTTAATGGGACTTTCCCCTAAACAAAAAAGGAAAAAAAATCCACCAAGTGGACTCAAACAGAGGGGAGAGCCCCCCCCGGGCGCCCTGTTGGAGACGCCTCCCATCTGCCTCTGCCATTTCTTGTTTTCATCACTAAAGTCTTACCCCAGGTGGGCGCATGAGATCCAGGTTTCTGCACACCCCCCCCCCCCCCACGAACGGAGGGCACGTTCACTCTTTCGCATTGCCCCGCTTTACAGATACGTGTTGCAGATTCTGTGTCCGGCTGGGTTCTGACCCCGAGATCCTCGGGCTGAGGAGGGCGGGAAGTCAATAATGTCCCGACACTGTTGGGCGCACGGGGAGGTGTGGGAGGTTGCCGTGGTGGACACCCCCAGGGACGGGGGGCTGTCAAGGGGAGAAATCCTTCACTGCTTCCGGCCCTCCAGCTCCCAGTCCCCTCCTGGTGTGCACAGCCTCCAGCTGTCTCCGGCCTGGACGCCTGCTCCGGAGAGTCCCACGTGGGGCGCCTGGGTGGCTCCCTCGGCGGAGCGTCTGTCCTCGGCTCAGGTCCTGGCCACCGGCCCGGGTGCTGGGGTCGAGCCCCGCCTGGGACTCCCTGCTCGTGGGAAGCCGGGTTCTCCCTCCGCACTCCCTCCGCACGTGCTCCCTCTCTCAGTAAGTCTCTGTCGAATAAATAAATAAAATCTGAAAAACAAAATTAGATTGTGTCGTCTGCAGAGTCATCTCGGACCCTTCCCATCCCAGCGGCCCTCCTGCCGTACTTCTTAATTAATGCGATTGTGGTAAAAATACGTAACATAAAACGTTGCATTTTTTTTTTTTAAAGATTCTACTTATTTATTTGACAGAGCGATCACAAGTAGGCAGAGAAAGAGGAGGAAGCAGGCTCCCTGCCGAGCAGAGAGCCCGATGATGCGGGACTCGATCCCAGGACCCCGAGATCATGACACAAGCCGAAGGCAGCGGCCTAACCCACTGAGCCAGCGCACAGCGGCGTGAAGCACACTCACCCTGTCCTGTGACCACCCCCACCCTCCGGCTCCTGAACCTTCCATCCCCCCACGCGGAGACTCTGTCCCCACGAAGCACAGACTGCCCACCCCTGCCCCTGCCCCCTCCTCTCCGTCTGCGTGGACGGGACTCCTCTGGGGCCCTCCTGGGAGTGGGGTCCTGCGGGACGGTCCTTCTGGGTCTGGCCGCTTTCGCTGACCCGTGTCCTCGGGGTCCCCCGCGTGTGGCAGGGGTCAGGGTCCCTCCTCCGTCTGGGCAGTGACACTCCGTTGCGTGGACGTGCCGCACGGTGTCCACTCTTCTGGCGGCAGACGTGGGCTGTCCCGGCGGCCGCTCCGGGGAGTCCTGCGGCTGCGGGCAGGGGCGTGCGGGTCTCTCCTCAGGCGCCCGCTTTCCTCCCCCTCGGCCGCGCACGCAGGGGGGCCGCTGGCTCGCGCGGCGGCCGCACCCGGCACTTGCGGGGACCCGCCACGCCGCCCTCCAGAGCGGCCGCCCCAGCGCGGAGTCCCGCCGACGCGCGAGGCTCGGCCCGACGACGCCGTGTTTTAAGGAACCCCGGAGCCCGCAGCGCGGACTCACGGCCCGGAGACCCAGCGTGGCCGGCGCTACGGCGGGGCCCGGCCGCGCCCCAGTCTCCCCACGGGCCGCGGAGACGCGGGCCTGCCCCGCCCCCGGGCCGTGAGCCTCCCCCGTCCCGCCCGGGCCCCCGTTGGCGGGCTCCCGCGTGGCGCCCCGGGCGGGCCCCGGCGGCCGGCAGGCGCCCAGAGGGGCCCCGTGGGGCTGGGCGTCGCGCTGCCCACGAGCAGGTGCGTTTAGGGGTGACCCGGGCGGGTCCCGGGGTCCCGGGAAGACGCGCCCGCAGGACTCGCCTCGTCCAGCAGGGGGCACTTCAGGGCAACGCGCGACTAAAACGCCAATTAAAAGCCAGGGACTGGCCGCTGGGTCCTGAGAGAGTTTTGTTCTTTTTCCCCCGATCAGGCGCGCCGTGGCCAGCTCGGGCGCCGTCGGGGCCTCGGGCTCAAGATGGCTGTGCCGCCGCCTCGGAGGGCCGGGCGGCCGCGCCGGCGACGCTCCGGGAGGCTGCAGGCCGGGCCGCCCGCGTCCTCTGCACGTCCTCCCGCGGCCGCCGGCCCCAGCCCGCGCGCCCGCGCCGCGCCGCTCTCCCTCGAGCGCCCGCGTCTCTGGTCAGGCGCGCCGCGGGCAGCCGCTCCCGAGGTCCCTTGCGGCGGCGTCCCGGGGGCCTGCGGGGGCCTCGGAGCAAGATGGCGGCCGCGGGGTCCGGGAGGCGCGGGCGGCGGCGACCGCGGCGCCAGTGAGCGGCCCGGGGGCCCGGGCGGCTCCGGGCCGGGGTCCCGCTTCGGGACGGACCATGCTACGCTCCACCGGCTTCTTCCGGGCCATCGACTGCCCCTACTGGGCTGGGGCGCCCGGGGGGCCCTGCCGGCGGCCTTACTGCCACTTCCGGCACCGCGGGGCCCGGGGCCCCGGCGCGCTCGTCGGCGGCGGAGCGGCGCCCCCCGCAGCAGGTAATGCCCGAGCGGGCTCGGCTCCCCGGCCCGGCCTCGACCCTGCGGCCGGCGCTGACCCGGCGCCCGGTTCTCGGCCCAGGCGGCTCTCCGCACGCCGGTGGGCGTCGGCTCCCGAGCCGGGCCCGGGACCACCGGGACCACCCACCCCCGGGCCGGGTGCACGGCGCGGGCTGTCGGCGAGCCTGCGCTTCCGGGAGCGGGCGGTTCAGCCGGCCGGGGCCGTGCCCTCCCGGAGCCGCCGCGGGCGTGCAGTGGGCTAACGCGGGCCGAACGCCGAGCGCGGCCGGCACCGGTCGGCGGGCCCTGGGCTCCTGCGTCTCCTCGCGCCCGGGCTCCCCCAGCGCCGGGGGCTTGCGGCCGCGCCGCTCTCCGCCTCCGCGCCTCCGGCCGCGGCCCCTGCTGTCGCCACTAGTGCCGTTAGGAGGGTCTTGGGAGCCCCTACTGTGTGTCCGGCGCGACCGGACGGGGAGGACGTGAGAGCCCCGGGACTGGGACGGGAGGGGAGGAGCTTCCGGGAATCAATTCCCTGCTTTCGGTTGCGCGGAGGTGTCGGTGGACGGCACGTCGCATCAGCGCGGTGATTGTCCTTGTCGTGGCGGGGCTTGCTGAAAGCGGGGACGACTCAGGCAGGCTTCCTGGAGGGCGGGCGCGGTTTGGGCTGAGACCGTCGGGACGGGGGCGTCGCAGGGAGAGGCCAGAGAAAGGATGAAGTGCTGTCGTTGCTTCGGAGGGAAACCCAGGCTCCCACCGGTGACCTCTGTCGTGCAGGACTGGCTCCCCCTTTCCGTCAGACCGCGACCTCCTCGCCCCGCCCGTGTCGAGTTTCGTCTGTGTTTCCCCCCGTGAGAAATGATTGCTACGGCACCTTCCTCCAACCAGGGCGCACTGGCTGCGGTCAGATAACAGGCCTAGTCTTCCACTTGGTCAGGAAAGGGAAAGTAGGATTTTCTAATTGGTCAGTAAATGTGCTTATCCGGCCTGCACCTGCAGCGCCTGTGGCCAGCCCGATGCAGGGGCTCCTGGGTTCCACACCCCTGGCGGGCCTGGGGCGTGCAGAGCAGGGGGACCTTCCAGTGTGGCTGCCAGGAGCCTGCTGTTGAGGAGAAAACACACCCGTGCCGGCTGGTACCGTGGAATCCGCAGCTGCTACTCCCGGCTCCTGCGGGGGCCGGCGGGCGGTGGGGGGAGCACAAGCGAGTTGGCGCCCGGCTCGCCCGGTGAGGGTCTTCAGTCCGTGTACTTACCTGTTGGCACTGTGCATTGCACTTTGCAAAGAGTCCCCTGATTTCTGGGTTCCTGACCGTTTACTAAGCGTTGGGAGAGGGCAGGACCACACCCCCATGCCGCTGACTTTCGACCTGGCCCCAGGTCCTCAAGTTGCCTTCCAGCCGCCTGAACTCTGGGGTGGGATTTCTCGCCTCCTGTGTTCTTCCCACAGTAAGTCGCTTTTTACGTTTCTTTCTGCCTCACAGGTGGCCAGTTGGTTTCTCAAAGGGAACCCGTTTGGTGATGTGTGCCCCGCTTGCCGTGGGGAAAGATGCAGCCGCCTGCCCCTTTCCCCAGTGGGTCTTCATTTTCCTTTGCAGGAAAGGAAAGGCCCGTTTCAGATAGAACGCTGCCTCCCCTGCAAGGGGCAGGGTCAGATCCCAGCTCAGCCTCTTTCTTGCTGTGGGGCCTCTGTTTCTTTCTCTGTGCCGTGCTGATGGGGCTGCTGCCTTCTGAAGAGGCCAGGGGAGAGTGGGTGCCTCGTCCTTTCCCTGCCTTTCAGCTTCCCCTGCTCCAGATTTTGACAAGTTTCTTTCCGGCGGGAAGAGGCTGCAGCAGTCCAGGTGTGCATGGTCCAAGCAGAGGTGCTCTGGCAAGGGTGGGCTGGGCCAGGTTTTCTTGGACTAATTTTTAAGCTCCAGAGCTGCTAAGGTGCTGGGTGAGAGCTGCCTGCAGGTGGGGTGTGGGGGTCCCTGTGAGGCCCAGCACCTCTGGTCTTGGGCCAGTGGGCGCTTGAGCCTTTCAGCGGAGTCTGAGTCCTGTGAGGGGGCTGGGCAGGGGGATCCTGTTGCTTCCGGCCCTGCAGGCCCAGCCCCACTGCCCACCCACCCGGTGTGGGCTTCAGGACTCCCACCTCCAAACTCGGGTGTGGCATTGCCCAGCTCTGGCAGCGCACACTCCAGCAGGCTCTCTAGAACTCTCAATGGTAGGGATGATTGTCCCCGTTTTACAGATGAGGAAACTGAGGCCCAGAGATGGGGAGCCACTCTCCCAGGTGCGCATGGCCGGTAAGTGGGAGATGGGTTTGAGTCCGGGCGGTCAGGCCCTTGCCGCACTCATCACCTTCCTCCAGTGCCCGCCACCCAGTACGCGTGTGTCCCTCACGCACAGCGGGGCCCTCTGTGTGTCGGGCTCAGCGCCCGGCCCCAGGGCTGGCCGGGAACAGCAGTTCTGGGAAGGACAGAGCTGCAGGACTGGAGCACCGAGACCTGAGGACAGGCTGGAAGGCGGGTGTGGTCAGGGCCGTGTGTGTGTGTGTGTGTGTGTGTGTGTGTGTGTGTGTACAGCGCTGCGTTGGTAGGGCCCTTTGTGGAGTGGAGAGAAGTCAGACCGCGGAGGGTCGGAGCAGGAAAGGAGTGCTTCCCCGCAGAGGGCGGGGTGTGTTTCCTCTGTGGGCTGACTTGGAGCTGGAGGGGTACAGCCATGGTCACAGACAGCCCCCAGGGGACAACGGCGCGGGGCAGGCCTGCCGACCCCACCACCCGTCAGCTGCTCCCTCTGGGGGCCGCGTGCCGGCGGGTTTCATGGGGGCCACTTCCCACCGGCATGTGCTGGTGTCTTCGGAGATGGGGGGGAAGGGCGCCCTGCTGCGTCCAGCGCTTCCTGGGCACAAGTGAAGGCGGGCGGCGGGGGGCAGGGGGACACGGGTAGGGGGACTTGTCTTTCCTGAACTGAGAAAGATCAGATCCTGAGAGGAAACCGTGCAGAGGGCAGCATCGCCTTTCGTGTCTGGAGGCCTGGCCAGGGTGTGCAGGGAGCCCGCGATGCCTTTGCTAGCAGGGGGCAGCGTGGCCTGGAGCCTGACCCATTGGGCCTCCGGCTTCGTCCGGGAGCTCTGAAGCTGGCTGGGGGAGAGTGGAAACTGGCCGTGGGGGCCAGTCGCGCTCTGGGTGGGGGTTGGGGGGGTGGGCGTGGGAGGGCGTGGGAGGGTGTGTCCCGGGCGCCGGGAAGCACGGAGCAGCCTCCCCGGCCCCCACTTGCTCTGTGCGGGCAGCACCCCCTGCCCGGGTCACGACAGCAGTGGGCGTTCCCGGGCCTCGCCCGGTGTCTCGGTCACCCGCTGCTTCTCGCGGAGGCCACCTGACTCTTTTTAAGCTAAGTGCCCCCCCCACCCCTCCCAAGGTGCGGCCGCCCCCAGGGACCCAGCCTTGCAGGCCTCCCGGAGGAGACGCTTCCACTGGTGGTGGTCCTGCTGTCGGCTGGTTCTGGCTGTCGGCAGGGCTGGGCTCAGAGGCGAGGTCCTGGGCTTCCCAGAGCCCTGGATGCGCCTACGCCGGGCCTGGCCGGCCTCAAGGCCGCGGCGCTCCCGGCAGCCCCAGCGGGCGAAGCCCCCGCGTTCTCTGTTCAGAGCCTTTTCCTCACCACTCGGAGCAACGTCTGACTCGAGTCAAAACCTCGGTGGTCCTGAACAGTCGGAGGAAGGGGGCTTTGTTAGTTGCCCACGGCAGACCCCCGCCCCACGGAAGAGGCCTTGGCGGCTCTTGTGCGTCGTGGTCCTGCCGCGCTGATGACCTTGGATTCTGTTTTCGGAGGCGAGAGGCCATCCTGGCGTCCTGCCGCTGGCAGCCCCTCGGAGGGCCTGAGACCTCCGCAAGCGGCCCTCTTCCCCTGACCTGGGAGAAGCCGCACACGTACCGCTGCTTTGGGGTTTTAAAGTGTTTTTCTCCACGCTAGCAGGGCTGTGGGGCTCCCCTGCGGTCCCGCCCCTGGGACGCTGGGCGCTGTCTGGGGAGGCTGCGCCTGGCACAGGGTGGGTGGGGGCTGGGGTTGCTGCTCAGTCCCCCACGGCGCCCCACGCGCCCCTCCCCCACACCCGCAGGCTGGAGCGCTCTGCTGCCAGGTGAGCGCGCGACGCCCGCTCGGCGCCCGGCCTGGGCAGGGGTGGCGGGCACAGCCTGCCGGGGTTTCGGGGGAGCAGGGGCTGCGCATGGTGCTTGAGCGTGCCCCACCCCGAGTCCTCCAGGGGCTCCGAGGAGAGGAACAGGCCCCTTGGCTGCAGCTGGGGCAGGGCAGTGCCACCGCAGGGAAGGCGGTCTGGCTTCACTTTCTGTTTTGCAAAGAGCCTGTCCTGGGGGGTTGCGGGGCGGGCCTGGCCCCCACCGGGTCAGCATCGCAGCCTGTGCCTCTGTTGGCCCTTCTGTAAAACGGGTAATGACTTGGGCCCTCCGTGGACAGTCGGTGTCGTGGGAACGTTCTTGTCTGCTTCGCCGTGCCCGCGCTCCCTCTGCACTCTGGGGCCTCTTGACAGAGCCACGCTTGGGGCCGCCGCGGCCGGCCTGCGGGAGCCTTCAGCTCTCTGCCGGCCTGTGCAGGGGGGAGGCCGGGTGCCATGGTCTGACGCACAGCAAGAGCCGGGTGCCGGGAAGGAAGCCAAGAGAGGGAAGAGGTGCCCGGGCCACTGAGGCTGGGAGCCCTTGGGGTGGGCTGCAGGCCGGGGGTCCTGGAGGGTCTCCTAGCTCCGCCCCTCAGTGAGCTGTGCCCTCCGCAGTCTGTGCTGTGCTTGGCCGGTGCCTTTCGGGGGACCAGGTATGCGTGCTCGCCATCTGGGGGCCTGTGGCCTGGTGGCGTTTCCTAGCTACAGGTTTTCTGGCAACGGTCGCGCCGAGGGCCTGGCCACGGCAGGCTGGCTGGGGACAGGCCCCGGGGAGCTGCCTACCACTCGTGGCTTTCATTTGCTGGAGGAAAACGGGGTGGGCAGCTGCTGGGGGGCCCAGAACCCGGGCACCCTGAGGGTGGGGCTTGGCCGTTGCACAAGCCGTGCCTGGGCCTGGACCCGTGTTCACGCGCAGGTGCACTTGGGCCCTGCTGTCTTCTGGGTGTGTCTGAATTCATTGCGCACCTGTGGGACGGCGCAGGGTGGGGGGGCATTCTGGAAGCCTAGGGTGGGTGTCCCCCGGCACAGATGCGGCCCAGGGTCCAGGAGAGAGCGCCGTGGGCCCTGGGATTTGCAGACATCAGGCAAGTCTCCCCCAGCAGGTGATTCCTGAGCTGGGCTTTGAAGGATGAGTAGAAGTTTGCCTGGTGGCTGGGAGCAAGAATGGGGATGATCATCTAGGAGATTGGGGCTGGGAGACAGGGCAGTGGAAGGCCTGGATTGTTCTGTTGTGTGGTGTGGAGGGACTGAGGTGGGAGGGAAGGGGGCTCGTTGCTCTCTTGCATTGCCACCACCCCCAGCGGCTCCGGCAGGGGTCCCTGACGTGTGATGGTCCTGAGGCTGCTGTGGTCCGGCCAGTCCACCCCAGTCCTCCCCAGTCCAGCCCAGAGACGGTGATGGAGGGCTGTGCTCAGGGCCCGTTGACTTTCCTGTGTGGCTTCGGGGGGCTGTCTGTGCCGCAGGGACTGTCTCCTCCGGCCACCACAGGGGCCTGTGTCCAGGGGAGCGGGTGCTCTCAAGGCACGGGGCCCCCGGGCCCGCGGTCAGGATTTCCTTTACTCACTTGCTCGCTCACTCCACGAACCGGCCAGCTCACTTGCGACCTGGGTGTGGAGGGGAGCCAGGCCGTCAGCGCGTGGAGCGGCTGGACAAGGAGGGGGCAAGGCCCAGGAATGGGACAGGGGTGGCGCGTCCGAGTGCCGCGGGACTACGTTCACTCCAGGTGCATCCTGGTCCTTCTCGTCCCTGTGTGTCCTGGAGGCCAGATCCGTCCCCTCCCAGGTCATGGGCACACAAAACAGTTGTTTGTCCCGAGAGATCTGTGTCCCCTACCCTAGCACAGTGGGCCGGGGGACCCTCAAAGAGCAAGGATGGGGGTATACTGTTCCTGGAAGCCTTTTCTGGAGGACCGGAAAGCCCTGGGGCCTCCCTCGCCGGGCACCCGTGCCCCGGCATTGTACTGGGTCCCTGGGGAGGAGCACAGGCTTGTCTGAGCAACTGCGTCCCACCCGTTCTGCAGGGAGGATCCTGGAGGGCTGCCCGGAGGAGTTGCGGAGACGGAGGGCATCGGGCTCTGGGCAGGAATCTGGTCCTGTGTGAAGGAGGGGTGGGGGTGGCCCACCTGGAAAGCCTTCCCTCGTCCCCCCACCCCCCAGCACCTACGTGTGGGTCAAGTGATAAAAGGCACCGATGCTCGCGTGTGGCCTTGGGGCGTAGGCTCTTCTTGGGGGACACCTGGCCCGCCGGACTAGGAAATGTACCAGGGCCAGCGCGAGAGAACCCTTGATGTTTTCCGTGTTGGGACCGTGCCGGCGACTTGGGGGCCCTCATGCGCTGGTGATGAGGGCAGCAGAGGGCAGCACCCCTCTGGCTGCGCGTATTTCCGAGCGCTCTTTGTGATTTCGTCCGGCCCTTGAGGCTTCCCTGTGGTTTTGCAGCGCAGCCGAGGTCCCCACGGCCATGGTTCCCTGCCAGCAGGCTCGGCGCTGGGCCTTGGCTGCCCCCAGGCCACTCTCGTTCTGGTCCTCCTGGGATCAGGCCTCGGGGGGGCGGGGTGGGGGGAGCTCCCTTGTGTGTGGTCCTTGATGGCCAGAGAGCGCCCGGTCAGGTGGTGGTCTCAGGGTTGCCTGGGACCCTCTTTCTTTTCTTTCCGCTGGAGCCCTTGCACTTGCTTTCGGGGGGGGGGGCAGCGAGGGGAGGCTGTCCGGGGCTCGGAGCTTTGAGCTGGTGTGTGGAGCCGTCCAGCAGCAGCCTGCCCTGGAGGCAGAGGTGGACGCCAGGCCCTGCTCCCCTTGGCGCAGACCAGCCTCCTCATCAGGCGCATAGCAGGGGCCCCCCGTGTGCCCTCTTGAGCACCCCTTCTGTTGGCTGTCGCTCTTTTCTTCCTAGGTGTCTGGGGTGCCCCAGGTGGCCCCAGAACTCCTCACTCTGGATGGCCAGGTACTTTGACCCTCAGCTTCAGGCTCCTGCCCTGTCCGGTGGGCACTGGGATGTCCAGGAGTGGGGGGTGAAGGCATCCTACCCTGGGGCGGGTAGGAAGGTCATCAGGAATACTGACTCTGGGCCCGGAGAGGAGTAGTGGTGGCGAGCCCCTCTGCGGCCCTGGGAGGGGGGCTGCTCTGGCCCCTTTTGGGGGCTGGCCAGAAAAGCCCAAAGTGAGGGGTGGGTCTCAGACCTTCTGGGCCCCAGTTGGCCCTGCCCTGCATCCTAGCCCAGCCAGGGCTGGCGGGTAGCCAGTGCCCTACCACTGTGGCCTTACCAGGGTGTCCCCGCTGCCTCTTCCGCAGCTCCTGGAGCCTGGGTGGCTTCAGTCTCTCTGCTGAGTAGCCCTGGCATTCTGCTTATCTCATGGCTGTGGGGACGGTCTCTTCCCTGCGCCCTGCTGCCCCCGCACGGGGTCCCCAGGCTCTGACTGCCCCGGGTTGGAGGCGAGTTGCGCTGGGGTCTTATCAGGGCTCGAAGCCCGGGTGGGACGGCGGTGCGGCTGTCCTTATCCTTGTTGGACCTTGGGCCGTGTAGGAGGAGGCTGGGGCCACAGCCAGCCCTTCAGAAGGCTGACGAGGTCGGCTGGCAGCCGCAGGACTGCTTTCCGGGCCGGGAGGACCGAGGCTTTGGGGTCAGCCCTCTCGCCAGCTGCCTGAAGCTTAGGGAGCAATCCGGCTCCGAGCCCCAGCCTCCTTATCTGTGGAACGGGCAGACGGGGGGCAGGACGATCTTGAGGGCGGGCCCGAGCGCCTCCTGGGGTTTATGGTGGGGCTCGGGGGCCTCCCCCAGTGGGGCCTCTGTGCTCGGCTGTCTTGTTAACCCCGCATGCCTCTGTAGGAGGGTGCTCCGTGTTTTCTAGAGCTGGGTGCGGTGGGCGCAGACGCACAGACGGGGCCCAGGATAGGGTGTCGCTCGGCAGAGGGGAGGTTGGGAGGGATCGGAGCCGGCTGCCCAGGACTCCAGGACTCGGGAGGCAGTACTGCCCTGTCTGTGGCCCTCTCTGCCCCTCGTGGTCTGCACAGCGACTCTCGGCCGGCCCTATGTGGGCTCTCGCACTCAGGGGGCCATGGCCCTGGACGGTGGGGCTTTGGCTTTCTCTTGTGGGGCTGGGGAAGCCCACCTGCTGTCCGGCGTCCTGGAAGCCTGTTTCAGAAGCGGGCGGTCAGAGAGTGGCAGGACACCAGAGCTGGGGGGGGAGAGCAGCTCTCTCTTCCGGCTGGGCAGGTCCTGGGGGGTGTGGGGCCTAGGTGGGCTGCGGTCTGGTGTGGGTATGGGAAGGGGTATTTGGCAAAAAACAGTCTAGTTAATCTTGTTTACCAAGTGCGTGCTTACCCGGCGCAGACCCTCAAGGGAACCACCCCTTGGCTTCCATCCAGATAAATCCCCTGAGAATTAGAAGGTGTGTCCAGGGCGCCCCACAGCCCTTCCTGACCTCTTGATGCCACCTACCTGAAGCCTTCCAACGTGCTCCCACGGGTCAGTGGGCAGTGCCCCAGGAACGCCCTGTAGCTTGTAAAATATTTTCTTGGGGAGCTTCTCCAGTTCCGAGAGGTCCCCCGAGGTCCCGGCCCTCCGAAGCAGGGCAGGGTGGGGGACTAGATCCCAGGAAGGTCCCCTCCCCGAAGCCTTAGATAACTTGGCTGGGGCTCAGTGGGCCGAACTCTGGGCCCCGTGTGCTCACTTTGAAGCCTGAGGCTGTAACGGAGTTCTTGGCAGCTGTGCTTGAAGCTTCTAGACCTGCCTGGAGCCCCTTGGGCTGCTGACAGAGTCTCATAGTACCGGCTGGGAACCTAAGGCCCCAGGGGGGCTGGGGCTTGGCCCTGACCTCTGTAGGCCCACTGAGTGTGGTTTCTTCTGCTCTGTGGCTGGGTAGGCCGCCTCCGGCTGGGGCTGACAACAGCCCACGTGGGCAGGGCTTCGGGGGACACGCACGTCAAGGGACTGAGAGCTTGGCCTGGGCTTAGCCAGGAGCTGCACCTGCTTCAGAGTTTGAGCTCCTGGGACCCCTCCCCATCTGAGAGGCCAGGCTGCCTGGAAGCTCGTGGGGGTGGACCCAGTGCGGTTGCCCTTGGGATGCCCGATACAGGCTCCAACGCAAGAGACTAGACAGCCCACCTCCGTGCCCCTTGACCTCAGGTGCCCCCACCCCCTAGTTAACGACGGGGTTCGTTAACGAGGCAGCCTTCGGGCCTCCGCAGACCCTTCTCTGTCCCTCCTGTGGGGTCTCAACCTAAGCACACCTCCGCTTGGGGGAAACCCTTCCGAACTGTGAGGTGGCCTGAGGTCTGAACTCTGATCTCAATTTCTTTGTTTCTGTTTTTTACTTTTTTAAAAAAAGATTTTATTTGTTTGACAGACAGAGATCACAAGGAGGCAGAGAGGCAGGCAGAGAGAGAGCGAGTTAGCAGGCTCCCCGCTGAGCAGAGAGCCCGATGCGGGGCTTGATCCCAGGACCCTGAGACCATGAGCTGAGCCGAAGGCAGAGGCTTTAACCCACTGAGCCACCCAGGCGCCCCTGACCTCATGACTTTGAAACAGGGTTGAGGGGCTCCTGGCTGATGTGCATTTTTAAAATTAAAAAAAAAATTTTTAAAGATTTTATTTGGCGTGCCTGGGTGGCTCAGTGGGTTAAAGCCTCTGCCTTCAGCTCAGGTCATGATCCCGGGGTCCTGGGATCAAGCCCCGCATCGGGCTCTCTGCTCAGCAGGGAGCCTGCTTCCTCCTCTCTCTCTCTGCCTGCCTCTCTGCCTCCTTGTGATCTCTGTCAAATAAATAAATAAAATCTTTTTTAAAAAAAGTTATATTAAAAAAAAGATTTTATTTATTTATTTAACAGAGATCACACAAGCAGGGGGAGGGGCAGAGGGAGAAGCAGGCTCCCCGCCGAGCAGGGAGCCCGATGTGGGGCTTCCTCCCAGGACCACCACCTGAGCCAAAGGCGGCCGCCTCACCAACAGAGCCCCCCCGGTGCCCCGGATGTGCGTAGTGTTCGAAGCCCCTCTCCCTGGCAAGAGTAGGGAGAAGCCCACCCATTCATCTGTGACCAGCCCCAGGGGCCGTATTCCCATGAGGTGGGCTGGAGGCCCCCTTGAGATCCAGCAGTGCAGCGCCTCCGTGCACGTGCCCAGTAAGTGCCCCCCAGCTTGTGGCCCACCGGGCCCCTCTCTGCCGGCAGCCAGGACTTCGGAGGGGAGGGCACTGCCTCCGTTCCTCAGGCAGTGTCGGGCCGGAGGGGGTCTCCCATTGCTGCCTTCGGGCCGGTTGTGAGGGAGGGTCGGCTGGGAGGGCGGCCCTCTGCCTCTGACGGGGTGGCTGTGAGTCCTGCCCCCCGGCTCCCCACCCCATGTCTGGGAGTTTCCGGCTGTGACGGGGGCACGAGCTGACCGCGCCCTGACGCCCCAGCTCCGGGACGGTGAGCGCTGACTTTCCTCCCTGTCTCTGACTCACAGTCCTGGTGTGTCCTTGGTGGTCTGAGCATCACTTCCTTTCCTGTAACTACTACCCAGGCCGGGATTCCAGGTTAAACGCCAGGCAACAGGCCTACCACGGCCCCTTCCTCCCTCGGGCCCCAGGCAGCCCGAGGCCCCGCACAGCTCCCTCTTCCCATGGCGGGCGGCCAGCGGCGGGTTTCTGTTCCCTATGCTCTCTCGCTCAGTGATGTGGCTTGGAGTGTGCTGGGGCCGCGGGGGCGCCTCACCACGGCCTGGGTGCCTTAAGACCCCGGACTCATCCTCTGACGGCTCTGGAGGGCCAAGGTCCAGAGTCGGTCCCCAGGGCTAACTCCAGGGGTGGCCGGTGGGCCCCTTCCTGTGGCTCCAGGGGAGAAACCGCTGCTACTTTCCAACCACAGGGCATGAGGTCTGGCCGGGTTTGCTTTCGGGGTGCTAGAGAGTCATCTGTGATTAGACTTTTTAGAAAGTTGTTTGAATATGGCTGGGACACAACACTACACTAGTTCCAGGCGGACAGCTGGGATTAGTGGTGAGTGATTTGCAAGGTTCATACGTGGGTCCCTCGGGGGCTCAGTCGGTGAAGCATCTGTCTTTGACTCAGGTCGTGGTCCCGGGGTCCTGGGACCGAGCCCCGCATCAGGCTCTCGCTGCCTCCTGCCTCCGCCTCCGCCTCCTGCTGCTCCCCCGGCTTCTGCGTGAACTCATGCTCTGTCAAATAGAGTCTTTAGGAAGAAAAGAAAAGTTCACGTTAGGGTTTTTTTTTATTTTAAAATTTCAGATAGGATGGGGCGCCTGGGTGGCTCAGTGGGTTAAAGCCTCTGCCTTCGGCTCGGGTCATGATCTCAGGGTCCTGGGATCGAGCCCCGCATCGGGCTCTCTGCTCAGCAGGGAGCCTGCTTCCTCCTCTCTCTGCCTGCCTCTCTGCCTACTTGTGATCTCTGTCAAATACATACATAAAATCTTTAAAAAAAAAAAAAAAGATTTCAGATAGGAGAGCGCCTGGGTGGCTCAGTGGGTTAAGCATCTGCCTTTGACTCGGGCTGTGATCCCGGGGACCTGGGATCGAGCCCCGCTTTGGGCTCCCTGCTCAGCGGGGATCTGCTGCTCCCGCTGCCCATTACCTCACTTGTGCTCTCACTCGCTCCCTCTCTCAAATAAATAAAGTCTTCAAAGGAACATAAATAAAATTTCAGATAGGATTTCCTTTTTTTTAAATTTTTATTTTTAAAGAGTTTATTGATGTGAGAGGGAGAATGAGCCAAGTCAGGATGGAGGGAGCGGGAGAAGCAATAAGCAGGCTCCCCGCAGAGGAGGAAGCCCGGTGCGGGAGCCCGGGTCAGGACCCGCGCCGGAGGCAGCCGCTCAGCCGACCCAGCCGCTGGGCGCCGCTCCGCCGGCTCCCCGTGATGAACTCGGGATTCCGGAGTGCTCGCCCGCGCTGTGTTTGTGTGTCATCTCTTTCTGGGGACGTCGGGCTTGGTTGGCTCAGCCTTTATGTAGCTCTGTGTTCCTGTCTAGGCGTGAGCGCGGCCCAGGAGCTTCCTGCACACAGCGGTGGTTTGCTTGTGCGGGGCTCCAGCACGGGGCCTGGAGCGCCGCGCGGGGCCCGGTTCTCTGTCCCGCAGCTGCCGGCGCCGGTGCGGACTCTTCGCGTGTGAACCTCACGAGGTTGGGACCCCAGGTCGGCTCCGTGGGAAGACCGTGTGACCCCCAATGTTGGGGTCACGAGTTCAAGCTCCTGGTTGGCTGTGGAGGGTACTAAAATAAACAATAATCGTAAACTTTTAAAAAACATTAAGAGGATGTAAGCTTGTGGTGCCTGGGGGGCTCAGTGGGTTAAAGCCTCTGCCTTCGGTTCAGGTCATGGTCTCAGGGTCCTCGGGTCAAGCCCCGCATCGGACTCTGTGCTCCGAGGGGAGCCTGCTTCCCCCTGCCCCTTCACCTGCCTCTCTGCCTGCTTGTGATCTCTGTCAAATAAATAAAATCTTGGATGTAAACTTGGCCGCACCCCACTCGGTGTTCTCAGAATGTGATTTGAACATACCATGCTTTTTCTTTTTCCCACCACGGGACCGTGGCTTGGAGGGCATTCTTCTGCCTCACCTTTCCCTGAAAAGCATTGTGGGGCTCCCTAGCCGTGAGCGCCCGTGTTCTCCGGGCATCTGCAGGGAGCCCTACAGGTGACTCTTGCAGGGTGGCCCTCCGCTCCCCCTCCCCCAGGCCCTGACTCTGGGGAGCTGTGCACGTCCTGCCCCCACGCCGGCTGGGTCTGTGCCCTGCCCGCTGGCCGGCCCTGCGCTGTGGGAGGAAGTGCCTGCTACGGCTTCACCCTGGGCCGGGCCCGCGGACTCGCCTCCGCACCCCAGCTCCCGGACGGCACTTGTCCGGTCCGTCTCCTCCCTCGTGCCCGTTCCACGACCTTTGCCGAGAGGTCTGTGGACCAAGCGGCTGTACCTCTGGGGCCCAGTTCTGCTTCCTCACTCCGCCTGCCTGCCGACGGGGGTGGGGGGCACTCTGGAGCCTTTGGCCTGTTGGCAGAGCCTCTCTGGGGGTTTGCCGGAGGCCCAGCCCCCCCAGTAGGTCCTGGTTCTGTGCTGGTTCGTGGCCCTTCGCTGTGGCGTCAGGGCTGGCGCACGGAGCGGGGCAGTGGCCGGCGTGGGCTCGTGCCGCGCTGCCGGAGCGGCCGCTCACGGCTCTCTCCTCCCGCTTCCCCTTTCAGGGCTCGGTTATGATCCGTACAACCCCGAGCTGCCCAAGCCCCCCGTGCAGAGGGAGAATGGAGCGCTGGGCCGGGGGGACGAGCCCCGCTCGGACATCCTGGAACTGGAGCTGGTCAACCAGGCCATCGAGGCCGTGCGCTCGGAGGTCGAGCTCGAGCAGCGGAGGTACCAAGAGCTCCTGGAGACGGCCCGCGAACACAGCTCCACCGAGGCCCCCGCCGTGGCGCCCCGTGGCCCTGCCACTTGCCCCACCGCCGGCCTGGACGAGGATGCCTTCCCACTGTCCTTTGATTACAACCCTGGTGGCCACCGCAGCCTGTTGGCCCCTGATGCCAGCTACCAGCCCAGTCCTCTGGCCGCTGCCACCGAGCCAGGTAGCAAGTACTCCCTGGCCTCTCTGGGTCGGGCGCAGGGCCGAGGTGGGGGGGGCGGTGGCACCCTGGAGTACGTCCCCAAGGCTGTGAGCCAGCCCCAGCGACACGGCCGCCCCGTCCCCAGCAGCAAGTACGTGCTGGACGACTCCAAGCCGTCCACGGACCTGGAGTATGACCCACTGTCCAACTTCTCTGCCCGGCTGCTCAGCAGGGCCAGCTCCAAGGACGACAGGGCCCCCAAAAGGCCCAGGGGCTCCCGGGGCAGTGAGCCCTACACACCTGCCCTCAAGAAGCCCTGCGACCCCTTTGCCGGCTGCGATGCCAGGTTTTCAGACTCCGATGACGATGCCGCCGCAACTCCGGCCGTTGTGCCTGTCACCACCAGCCCCCCGAGAGCTCAGGCGGGCCCTGAGAGCAAGGCGCCTGGGCAGTCAGGCTCCAGGGAGGGCCAGGACGCTGAGGAGGGCGGCCCGCGGGAGACCAAGGAGATGGCGGTGCAGTATGACGTGGAGGACCTCGGGCAGCCCCCCAAGGACCCTGGGGGGACGCCCGTGGCCAAGCCCAGCTCTCCAGCCAGGGCCTCCCAGGAGCCCAGTGGCTCCAAGCAGGGAAGACCCAAGAAGAAGAGTGGGGCAGCGGCCGTCCCCAGCCACAAGGACGGTGTCCGGAAGAAGGACAAGGACAAGGGCGGAGGCGGAGCGCGCGGGAGGCCGGCCGGGAAGCCCTGTGCAGACCGGAAGGGCCCGCAGGCTGGCGGCCCCCGGCATAGGACCGAGCCGCCCGAAGGGACCAAGAAAAAGCCATCTTCGGCCACCCTGGTGGCCAGCTCAGGGAAAAGCCGGCCTGACCGTGGGGGTGTCCCCCAGCTGCCGAACAGGACCGGCGGGAAGACCGCGTCGGGCAAGCTGGCGGAGCGGAAGGCCCGCTCCCTGGACGAGGGGCCCCCCCGGGACGCCCCGAAGCTGCAGAAGCGGGCCCTGAGCCACGCAGACCTCTTCGGGGATGAGAGCGAGGATGAGGGCCCGGGACCCGCGGCGCCCCCCGCCGCCCCGCCCCGCCTCAGCTCCACCTCCGACTCGGACTCCGACTCGGACTCCGACAGCAGCCTGGGCGGCTCGGCCGCTCGGGGCCCCCGCAAGCGCCTCAAGGCCCCCCCGCCCACCAGGCCTGCCCCTGCCTCTCCCTCCTCCTGCTCCTCGACCTCCTCCTCCTCGGGGCCGGGCGGGGGTGTGGACTACTCCGCCCTGGAGAAGGAGGTCGACTTTGACTCGGACCCCATGGAGGAGTGTCTGCGCATCTTCAACGAGTCCACCAGCGTCAAGACGGAGGACAGGGGCCGGCTGGCCCGGCAGGTGAGCCTCCTCCCTCCGGGGGCCTGCCCACTGCCGCCCTTCCCCGCCCCCCGTCTTGTCCACTGGGAGCAGGCTTAAGGCCACCCAGCAGGCTCCCGGGGCAGCGTTCTGAGATGCACAGAGACCAGGCTGGGCTGGGCTGTGTGTCACTCACCTCTCCCTCCCTCTCCTCCGTCCCCCAAACCCGACCTGGCCCCCGTCTTTCTGGGTTGGCTGGCACGTGTCCCCGTGCCGGCCGCCAGGGGGAGCTTGCTTTCCGCAAAGCTGAAACTCACGGCTTCTGGGAGGGTGGCGAGGTTCCGTTAGGGCCGCCCGGTCTTCTCCTGCCCTGCTGTGCTTACAGACCTTTGAGGTGGTGCCCCGTAGATTTCTCTGCCTGGTGCCTGTGTTTCTGGGCTGCCCCTGTGAGTGGGCGAGGGAGGGGAGCAGGAGGCAGTGGTCTGGGCTGGAGACCCTTTTGGCCAAGGCCCGCGTCACCCTTGGGCTGAGGTATGTCTGCCGACGATGTGCTGGGGAACCTGTTTCCTCCCCCTGTGAACCGGCAGGGCTTGGAGGTGAGGGCCCCACGTTGTATCTCAAGCCCTGGGAGCCCCTCCCTTGAGTGCGCCACTGCCTCCACCCCCCTGCCCCCACCCCCAATCCGGAGGTCTGGGAGCTGAGGTGGGGTGGGGGGGTGGGGCCCAAGGGGTGGAGCTTCGCTGAGGGCCGGGTATGTGTTTCAGACCCCCAAGGAAGAGAAGATGGAAGACAAGGGGCATTCGGGGCTGACCACTCTGTTCCCCGGGCAGAAGAGGAGGATTTCTCATCTCTCCAAGCCAGGCAAGGAGGTGAGCACCTGCTTCTGGGTGCTGAGCGGAGGTCGGCAGGACAGAGGAGGCCCCGTGTGCAGACACCACATCCCCGTGTTCTCCCGCTGCTGGGGGGCACAGGGCAGGGAGGGTGACGTGACGGGTGGCCCTGGAGAGGCCCTCCTCCAGTGGGGTCACACAGCCCAGCCTGGTGCTGGCTGGGGGATGTGCTGTGTGATCCCAGAGAAGTGGCCCCACCTTTCTGAGCCCTGGTTTCCGCCGTGAAGATAGGAGTGGGTGCTGGTGGCTAAGGCAAGCCAGCCGGCGGGAGGACGGGGCAGAGACTGGGGCTCCAGGCCGGGCACCTGGGAGCTCCGGCGGAGTCCGTCCCTGGGCAGAGTCCGTCCCTGGGCCCCTCCCCGGGTGAAGCCGGAGACTGGAGAGGACTGGAGCCAGCGGCATTGGACGGGCGCGGGGAACCCCCCCATGAGTGGGTGTGCCTGTTATCAGGGCCAGAGGCACGGCCTGGGCATTCTGAAGGCAGAAGCCAAGCGGGCAGGGCCACGAGGTAATCCGCTCCGGGACAGCTCGGAGACATGAATTTGAGGCCTAACATGCTGAGCTCCTTGGTTCCCGCCTGGGTATCGAAGGGCTCAGAAGAAGGCCCCAGGGTCGCCGGCTGTACCCAGGCCCCGGAGCCCGCGCCTTCCTGCCCTTGGCCGTGCCACCAGGTGTTCGCCCCGCGCGATCTTGTCTGGGTGCCCCCAGCCTACAGCCGCTCCCTGGGGTTTGTCGTCACCCAGGCGGAGCCCGTGAGGAGAGGCCCAGCTCCCCCCGCCCGGCCTCCCACCGCCCAGGAGGTGTGCTATCGGCGGGCCCAGCAGGCCCAGAGGGACTCCGCCAGCTGGCTCCAGGCCCCCCAGCAGCCGGCGGAGAAGCCCTCCTCCGTCCACATCTCAGCCCCTGGCGAGAAGAGGAGGATCGCGCACGTCCCCAACCCCCGCCTGGCTGCCGGTGAGTCCCAGGGCACAGTGGCTCTGCGCCGTGGGAGGGGCCCAAGGCTCCGCTTCTCCGCTTCTGGTGGCCTTGAGCAGGGCCCAGCGGGGGCCTCAGTGTGCTTCCCTGGGAGATGGGGATAAAGGTCTGTCCGACAGTTAGCGGTCAGGCGTGATGATGCGCCCAGTGGCCCTGGGCCTTTCCTGGCTTTGGTGCTGGTAGAGGGTCTGAGGGCTGCCTGCCTCCCATCCCTTGTCGGCTCACGGACCCAGAGCCTCCCTCTGAGGCCCCGAGCCAGAGGTCTCCCTGGGACTCTCCCTCTGTCCCTGCCCCTGGTCTGTGTGTCCTTGCCTCCCCCGGGCTTCTCGGGCATCGGAGGCCGCGAGCCTCCTGGGGGCCGGTCTGCGTGTGGCACTGGGCCCTAGACGGCCATGCCAGGACCAGGGAGCTGGCCGCGGGGTTGTGTGTGCGGTGTGACTGGAGGCTCTCCCCTGGCCTGGAGGCCTTGGGGGCGGTCTGGTCCTGTCCCCTGCTCTGCGGGGTGCGCTCCGCGCTCAGGAAGCCAGGTCACGGCTCTGTGGTCGCACGGGCGGGACGCTCAGTGGGTGTCTCTGGTTCAGCGGTGTCTGGAGGGGCCTCAAGGGGCCTTGTCCAGATGCGGAGTGCGCTTCTCGGGGGGAGGCCCTTGCTGTCTGACCGGCTCCTCGGGGGATTCCCTCGCTGCTGGGTCCGACACCCCCTTGAGGAACCGAGCCCGAGGGCGGCCCCGCGAGGTGGTTCTATGAACGCAGGTACCCGTAGCCACCCCTGCCTCTCCCTGGTTCCTGGAACCTTCTTCAGGATAAGCTGAGCGCGTTCGGATCCGCCCCCACCCTGAGCTCCCCCGTTAGGACCCAATGGTGAGAGCTGTTGGCTGAAGGTCTGTAGCTGCGGCCACGGGCAAGGGCCCTGAACCATGAGAGGCCCGGGCGGCGGCTCTCAAACCCACAGCTGCTGCCCGCGGCCGAGCTGCGCAGTTGGTTCTGGCACGTGGGCCTCGCCATACGCGCTGGGGGCAGGGGGCCTGGCATTCGGAGGCACGGGGGGCGCCTCCCTGAGTGGCAGTGGGACCCACCTGAGGTCTTGGGATTCCTGCCTGGTGCCGGTTTTCCTTTTGTCACAAGCCCGCGTGCCCCTGCGGCATTTCTGTCTCAGTGAACCCGAGAGCAGACTTGCCGACCCTGAGAAGTGCGTGTTCTCCGCTCAAGTTGGCAGAGGCAGACCCTGCTGTGGGATGGGCCACAGCCGGCTGGTGCTGCCAGCGTCCTTCCCGAGAGCCCGGGCCCCGGCCCCCTGCTGCCCTCATGTCCCCATTCTCCTGTCGTGGCTGGGCCCGGGAGCAGGGCTGGTCCGAGGCCCCGAGCACACGCACGCCCGCACCATCTGCCTGCAGCCCTCGGAAACGGCCCCGCAGGCGGGTGCCCCCCTCCGTGGGTGGGGGGGTGGGAGACTGTTTGGTTTGTGACCTCATCAAAGGGAGCAGCAGAACACACAGGCGGCGGCGGGCAGGCCCGCTGGTCACAGTGACCGGGCCGGGGGTGTCCCATACCCTCTGGTCCTCCGCCCAGGAGTCAGGGCCTGTCCCCCTCATAGTCAGCGCCTCAGCGTCGGGGGCCGGAACATGTGGCAGAGGCTCCCCGCGTGGCCTGCCACTCGCCGGACCCCCCCGGCGGCGACGTCGCCTGAGCCGGCCTCTGGAGCCTCGTTAGCGTTGCCCCCTTCTCGATGGACTTGCCCGGACGCAGATAGAGCCTAATGTCCTTCCACAGCCCGTGCCCCGCAGCCCGGCCCTTCCCCCTGTGCTCCGAGATGCACGTCCTGCTGGCGCTGAAGGACCGCGGCTGCCTGGTGCTCTGCCGCTCGGTGATGGGCGTGCTGTCCTCCTGCGCTCACGCCCCCTGTGCCCCGCCAGCCCCCACAGGTGCCAAGAGGGCCCTCGCCGCCAGCAGCAGCCAGCCTCCCGATGGCCCCGAGCCGGGCAGCCAGCCCCTGAAGGCGCGCACGTTGTCAGGCATGGCGTCCAAGACCACCACCACCATCACCCCTAAGCGCGTCGCCCACAGCCCGTCTTTACAGGTGCGTGTGCCTCTGCCTGCCCTGCGGGAGCCTCCCCCCGCCCCCTGCCTGGTTCAGAGACACTGAGCAGGGGGTGCGGCGCAGGTGCCCTGTGCCCCGCCCTCACCTGGCCTCAGTCTCCCCCCTCGTCCACACTGCCAGCGTCATCTGTTGGCACGGCGAACCAGCGGCCACCCTCCTGGTCACCGGAGCCCAGAGGGTCCGTCAGGGTCCACTGCGTGTGCGACGCCCTGGGGATTCTGAGAAATGCGTCAGAGGACCAGGTGGGGACATGCCACCTCCCGACAGATCTGTGTCTTCCCTAGAGTTTAAAGAAGCCCATTATCCCGAAAGAGTTTGGGGGCAAAGTCCCCACGGTCATCCGCCAACGGTATCTCAACCTGTTCATTGAGGAGTGCCTCAAGTTCTGCTCCTCGAACCAGGAAGCCATAGAGAAGGTGCGCGAGCCTGGCAGGGAGCCAGGGCCGGGGCCGAGGGGCAGCTGCTGGGCCCCAAGCTCGGGAGCCCAGGCCTGAGCTGTGTGTCCGTGGCCAGGCGCTGAACGAGGAGAAGGTGGCCTACGACCGCAGCCCCAGCAAGAACATCTACCTGAACGTGGCCGTGAACACACTGAAGAAGCTGCGGGGCCTGGTCCCCAGCTCCGCGCCCGGGCTCACCAGTAGGTCGGGCCGGGCGGCTGGGCGCTTGCGTCTGCAAGGGTCAGGCTTGCGCCTGCAACGCGGGACCCAGGGCCGGGGTGTGGGACACCGGCTGGCTCTCTGCCGCCCGGAGCGCCGGACACTGTCCCTGGAGAGGCCGTGGGAGGGGCTGGTGGCGGGTGCAGCTCTGGGCAGTGGGTTTCTGCGGAGACGGCCGGGGCCACGGGCCCGCACCACCGCCTCTCCTTGCTGTTGACAGCCCTCTGCAGGGAGCGGCTCTGGGCTGAGGGCCCCGCTGGTGGGCGGCCTCTTCAGGGGCGAAGCCGGGCCTGCTGTGTGCGTCAGCTCTGGGAGCCCCCTTGCCTCTCGGAGGCACATTAAGCCATTCGTGTGCTCGCTTCCCTGCTCCTCCGCCCCCCACAGCTCCCCCTGCACAGGGTGGGTCCACGGAGCCTCTGGAGGCCCGTAGGTCTCCCCTGTCCCCTAGGACTGCCACCAGCAGCTGGTCCCCGAGTTAAGGTGGGGCAGGATGGCTGCCCCCAGGTCACGGGCAGTCAGGCCTTTCCTGACAGGCCCCCCTGGAGGACGGGGTGCACTCGGGAGTCCGAGCCCAGTTTGCCCTCCCCCCACCTACAGAAACCAGTGGCCGGAGGCTTGTGTCCCATGAGATGGTGCTGGGGGGCAAATTGGCCACTAAGACCAGCTTCTCGCTCAGCCGCCCGAGCAGCCCCCGAGTGGAGGACCTGAAAGGTGAGCCCAGTCCCTCCCGCGGCCCAGCCAGGCCGTCCCGGGCGCTCAGCCGCGGCCATGGCGCCCGCCAGGCCCGCCCCTGCTCACCTGCCTGGCCCTCCCCGGCCTTGCTATGGGCTGACCACCGGTCCCGGCCGTCCGCAGGGGCCGCCCTGTATGGCCGTCTCAAGGAGTATCTGCTCACCGAGGACCAGCTCAAAGAGAACGGCTACCCCTTCCCTCACCCCGAGCGGCCGGGGGGGGCCGTCCTCTTCACGGCCGAGGAGAAGAAGCCCAAGGACTGTGAGTGGCCCCAAGCAGTGGTGCCGGGGCTGGATGGGGACGGCGGGCGGAGCGGCCTCTGGGCGGAGGGGCAGTCGGGGGCCTGACGCCTGCACCCAGCCCCCACCCCTGCCCGCCCCGCAGCGTCCTGCCGGATCTGCTGCCGGTGTGGCACCGAGTACCTCGTGTCTGCGTCCGGCCGCTGCGTGCGCGAGGAGGAGTGCTACTACCACTGGGGGCGGCTCCGCCGGAACCGGGGTGAGACCCCCAAGAAGGAGGCTGGCGATGCCCGGGCCTGTCGGGGGTCCCCATCGTGCGCGCGTGGAGGAGGCGCATGCTGGGCTGCCGCGGGCCCGGCCCTGACCGCCACCTCTCTTCCAGTGGCCGGCGGCTGGGAGACCCAGTACACGTGCTGCTCAGCCGCCATCGGCTCCACTGGCTGTCAGGTCGCCAAGGTAGGACTCGCGGCCCCCGCTCGGTGCTCTCCCTGTGGGGAGCGGCCTCGGCCCGGCTGGAAATGAGGGGCAGCCCGCGCCGGAGCCCTGACCCCCTTTCCTGTCCTTCGACCCGTGTGCCTCTGACGGCGGCCTTGGAAGGAGCGGGGCGTCCGCCGCCCTCAGCGGCCTTCCCCCCGCCGCCCGCAGCAACACGTGCAGGACGGCCGGAAGGAGAACCTCGAAGGCTTTGTCAAGACTTTCGATAAAGAACTTTCGGAAGACGCTCACCCCGGGATCTTCGCCCTCGACTGTGAAATGGTGAGTTGCGCGTGCTCGGCCGCCTGGCGCCCGCGTCTGCAGCCTGAAGCCGGCGTGGGTCTCAGGACAGAGCAGGTGAGGGGAAGAGCGTGGCCTGCGGCGGGTGCCGTCTCCCTGGTGGCTCGGGCGTGGAGAGCGGGCGTTTCCCACACCGCCACGGAGCGGCTCTGGCCTCGGCCCTCGGCTCGCCCCAGGTGTGCGGAGCGGCGCCGCCATACCCTGGGCCTGGCGTGCAGGGGGCTGCCGGGGCTTGTGAGGGCACCCTGGGTTCTCGACGGCTCAGGCTCCCAGAGCAGCCCCGGGAGCTCCCCCGGGGGGTGGGGCGGGGCGGGCGCGTTGTCATACGAGCCTCCCGGCTGCACAGTCCTACACCACGTATGGCCTGGAGCTGACGCGCGTCACGGTAGTGGACACGGACATGCACGTGGTGTACGACACCTTCGTCAAGCCGGACAACGAGATCGTGGACTACAACACCAGGTGAGGCCCCGCTGCCCCGCCCCCCTCCCCGCCCCCCTCCCCGCCCCTGGCTTGGGAAGCCCGGAACCCTCCGTCGCTACCCTCAGGCCCCAACTCTGCCCGCTGCAGGTTTTCAGGGGTGACGGCGGCCGACCTCGCCGACACGAGCATCTCGCTCCGGGACGTCCAGGCCGTCCTGCTGAGCATGTTCAGTGCCGACACCGTTCTCATCGGACACAGCCTGGAGAGCGACCTGCTGGCTCTGAAGGTACTGCCTGCCCCGGGCCGCGCTTGCCAAGGGTCTGGGAGGTAGCTGGGGCTGTCCTGGACCCCGGGCGCTCAGCACGGTGGGGGGTGGCGGCTGGGCGGGCCTGTGGGGCCCCTTCCTGCCCGGGCCCCCGTGGAGTGTGCCCGACCGCCTGCCCACAGGTCATCCACAGCACTGTGGTGGACACGTCCGTGCTCTTCCCGCACCGCCTGGGCCTCCCGTACAAGCGCTCCCTGCGGAACCTCATGGCCGACTACCTCAGACAGATCATCCAGGACAACGGTGAGCTGGCGGGCGGTGGGGGGGCGGGCCGAGCCGGGGGGCGCCCACCCTGACGCACCGCCCCCCCCGCCCCACAGTGGACGGGCACAGCTCCAGCGAGGACGCCAGCGCCTGCATGCACCTGGTCATCTGGAAGATCCGAGAAGACGCCAAGACCAAGCGGTGACCGCTGCCGCCCGCCCGCCTTCCCCGCGGCCCCGGCCCGGCCCGGCCTCTGCCCCAGCCTCTTCCAAAACAGTGCAATAAATCTCGAGAGCTAACCCTGTCCACGTCACCAAGACATGGCAACAGAGAGAGCGGGACGAGCCGGCGGCACGAGAGCCCCGCACGGAGACCACCTGGAGCCCTGCCCCCCACCCGGCCCCCTGCGCCGCCCCTGCCTTCTGTCCTCTGAGACTGCTGCTGACTCCCCGAGGAGGCCGGACAGACGTTCCCCGCTCCCCCCGGCCCCCGGGCCTGCTGCGTCCCTGATAGCCAGACCTGGCTCTCCGGACGGGCAGGCTTTTCGTGGGTGTGTTTGAGACAGGGGTTTTTTTATTTTGTATTGTTATTTTTATTATTTGTAACTTAAACCTGGCGACTCGCACAGTTGTCTTTTCCCTACCCGGAGAAGCAAGACCCTGGTGCTGCCTTCCCTGTTGGGGGAGGGGGAGAAGTTGGGGGGCTGGGGGCCAACAAGCTGGCACTTGGGCAGCCACCAGGACCAAGAGTCCAGCCTGGCCTGGGCCGGACGGGTGGGAACTGGACTCCATGACCTCTGGGAACCAAGCCAGCCCCCCCCCCCGCCACCCCCCCCCCCCCCAGGGCCTTGCCTTCCGGGCCCCTTCAGGGCGCCTCAGCCTCTGGACCCTGTCTTCCGGCCGAAGCCTCACCCTCCCCGGGGGCTGTCTGTAAAGGCCTGCAGCCTCCCCAGGGCCCTGAGCCCTTCTTCCCCAACCCGAGGCAGGGACAGAATAAATGTTTGTATGGATTTTAGTTCGTGTGGCATCTGGTGGTGGTCTTAGTGCCAGGTAAGCCTGGTGGTCAGGACCCGCCGCTGACCGAGAAAGCAGGAGCACATCCTTGTCCGACTTGCTGAGGACCCATCTCCAGTGCCTGAGCTGTCCCCGGGCCTAGAGATGCAGACGCAGATCCCTGGGTGGCCTGGCTCCCCAGGGGCGCCGTGATGGGGGAGGTGGTACCCCAGTCCTGTGAGTGGAGCCGCCTGGCTGGCCCGCGGGGGGCGGGGTGGGGGTGAGGAGACCCAGGGAGCCACCGTGCCTCGCCCTCGCAGGGCTGTGAATCTGCCGGGGGTCTGAGAGGGTGTCGCCCACCCAGCATGTGTGCCTGTCCGCTGCTCCCAGGGCATGCTCTGTGCACAGCACCCAGGGATGCGGTCAGGCTTTTGTGGCTCATTGTGCCTCTTGGGGGTGGAAAGGCTGGGGCTGTTCAGGTCTCTACTTTTAGTTCATTTAAAATGCAAAATGAAGCCAGAAATGACCTAGTGGAGGGGGCAGGTGCTGGAGTGTCCTAGGTCTGGAGGCAGGAACACACAGGTGCTGGAGGGAGGACCTCCTGGAGGAGGCCCCCTGCTACTCTGTCAAGCTTCCGCCGAAGGCCGGGAGAACAGGGTCCCAGGCTGAGGACATAGCAGTCTCTACCTCTGAGGCGTCCTGGGCCATCGCTGCCGAGGACTGGTTGCCCTCTGGATCCCGGGAGGCCCTTGGGGGGAATGTTGGCTGATTTGGGGCCCCAGCTGCTGTTGTGTCCCCCTGAGGTCCTTCTTGTGACTGTTTTGACTTTCTCTTCCACAAATAGGTAGTTGTTTGCTAAACCAGTGGCACAGGTTCTGTGTTTTTGTTTTTGTTTGGAGGAAGGCAGAGGGAGAGCGAGAATCTCAAGTAGGCTCCGTGCCTAGCACCGGCCGGACGCAGGGCTGGGATCCCACCACCTTGAGGTCAAGCCCTCGGCTGAAAGCAAAAAGAGTCGGACCCTTCAGCGACTGGGTCCCCCCAGGAGCAGCCCCCACCTCGTTTCTGTGCTTCTGGTGGTAACTGCTTCCTCCCCAGAGCATAAGGAGGGCCCCCAGGGAGGCGGGGGGAAGGGGCTGCAAGGTCTCCACTGCCCAAAGATGCTGACTCCTGGAGGCCACAGGGCCTTTGCAGATCCGAGGGAGGGAATGGGGCCTCGGACCAGCAAGGTCTCTCTGGAGACTGAACAGTTTGTGCAGTGCCCCTCCCCCGCCACCACTCCAGGCTCTTTCCCATTTACTACTGGGTAGGCTGTTGGGTGTTTGTTGAGTGAATGAATAAATGAGAGGTTTACCTGCCCTCCCCACCCCAGGCCAATGAGGATGTACAGACCAGGCTTTCAAAGAACAAGGAGAAGGAGGCAGGGGCTCCGATGGGGGAGGTCACATCCTGTGCGCTGTCCTCTCCGTGCCATGACTCATTCATTCATTCACCCAACATCTGCTCACAGGTGTTTCTATGAAGGGCCCCAGCCCCAGGCCTAGACGGCAGGCCGGGGCCTGGGATCAGGAGCGGGTACCAGGTCTGTTGGATCGGGAGTGGGCCAGAGGGAGGGATCCCAGGACCTAGAGGGAAGGGCGGTGAGAGTGGGAACGTGCTCCCTTCCTAGACACTGCAGGTGGTTTGGAAATGTGAAAATAAGACAGACGGCACTCACCAGTCTCTCCTGTCTGCTCCTCCCCTCGAGCGCCACGCAGGGGAGCTAGCTTCAGCAGCCCCTCCCATCCTGGGTCAAGTCGTCCACCTCTGGGCCTTGCCGCTGACCCCCCTCATGGCGTCTGCCACCCCTGTCACCTTCAGGAAGGGCCCTGGGGTCCTGCTGCTCGCTGGGTGGACATGCCCTGGGCTGGAACCTCACGGGCTTCCTCCATCAGCCTCCCCAGCCCTGCGCGCGGCACTGCACCTGTGCATAGCAGGGGCTTGCTAGACGGTACAGGATGAGTGGGTGCAAGCCCGGGCACACGGCTGGGACCTGTGATCACCTGCGCGTCTCTCCCGTGCTCCCAGCCCGACTCCGGCCCCATCCAACCTTGGCCAGGTCACCGGAGGCCCCGCTCCTAACTGCCAGCTCATTGGTACCCTGGCCCTGCTGTGCGAGGCCCCGCCCACTGACCCTCCCCAGCCTGCCCCTACCTTGGCACCCCTCAACTTGCAAAGCCCCAGCCCTGGATCTGGGCCCGCCCCTCCTCTGGGCCGCACCATTGCAGAGACCGCCCCAGCCTCCACCTCTGACCGGCGCCCCCTACCCTGGTCCTCTAGGTGAGGCTCCGCCCCCGAACAGGCCGCTCTCGGCGAGACTCAACCCTGCCTTGCCCCGGCCCCGCCCCTTGGGCCCGAAAAACTTCGCAAGTCCCCGCCCCGAGGACCACCCATGCTCCGCCCAGGTCCCGCCCAGCTTGAGAAGCCACACCCCTCGCCCTCCCGGGGCCGCCCCGCCCTCGCCCCTTGGGGCCCGCCCATTTGCCAAGCCCGGGGCCCAGGCGGCTCTGGCCCCGCCCAACTCCACAAGGCCCCACCCACCCCAGGGCCATCCCGGCCCCGCCCGGATCCCGCCCAGCTTGACAAGGCCCCACCCCCAGGGTCATCCCGGCCCCGCCCAGCTCTGGAAGGCCCCGCCCCCAGGCCGTCCTGGGACCGCCCCTCGGTCGCGCCCGCGCCGCCCGTTTCAGGCCGGTTGGCACCGGGCTAACAGCTGCGCGGCGTCCACCGCCCTGGCCACCCGCGGACCGCCCGCCCAGGCCCGCGCAGGTGAGCGGCGGCGCCCCCGCTGCTGTGCGTCCCCGGGCGCCCGCGCACCCTCTCTGGCCTCCGCCCAGCCTGGAGGTGTGAGGTCGCGGCGGCCGCGGCGGGGCGTCGCCGGAGGTTCGCGAGGGGCAGAGTCCAGTGGGGGTGCCGCAGCGCCCGGGGTGCTGTGGACTCAGGTCTCCCGTCCAGGGAGTGTCCAGCGCCTGGGCCACCGCCGCTGCGGGATGCTCAAGTCTTCTGGTGAGCGGAGGGTGGGAAGGCAGAGGGCAGCCAGCCCAGGGGGGCAAGGGGCGAGTTCCTGCCCCCGCATGACCTTGGAGGGCATTCTGGCCACCTATGCATTTCTGCGGCCCACCTGAACCCCGCTGGGCCTCCCCGCCTCTGGGTCCCGCTGGGCTAAGCCTCGCTCACTCTGGACCTCACTGTTCCTCATCTGGAGAATGGGCACCCGTCTGGCTCAGGCTCCGGGGAGCCAGGGAGCTGGCTCAGAGCCAGGTCCTCCCCCGCGGGGCCTGGGGACGCTGTTGACTCAGATGCCAGCGGTCTCTGCCCTGAACGTTTCTGAATTTAGCAGGCAGCCCAGACAGGGGGAAAAGCAGAGGAGAGAGGGGGCATCAGCCCTGGGATGGGGGACGCTCTAGGCAGAGGGGGAGCCCCAAGGAGCCGTCTGAACAAGCGGGGTCGGTCTGAGAAGTATGAGCTGAGACCAGAAGGGTGAGGAGGCCCCGGCCAGGCTGCCCTGCTGAGCTACCTACTCCTGGTGGAAGAAACAGCGGCAAAGGCTCGGGTGGGGGGTGCCGAGAGCTGGGTGGGTGGGTGGGGTCACTCGGGGAGCTGCCGAGGGTCCCCCGGTTAGACTCAAGTTCCTGGCATGGGAGGGCAAGAATCCAGCGTGAAGTGGGTGGCGGCAGCATTCCAGGCTCCGTGAAAGGCATGGTGTGTGCCCCCATCTCCCCCATCACGGTCAGCTGTCCCAAGACCACGGTCAGACCCTCTGCGTAGCTCAGCCCTCATAGACACGCTTCCAGATCCAACATGGGACCCTGGGGCCGCGGAGTCAGTCGGCAAACGGAGCAGCGCCCAAGTGGGCTGGGCATGTGGGGAGCGGGGGTTGGGGCGGGAGGGGGTGGCAGGATGGCCTGGGAGGGGTGGGTGTGGGCGCGCCAGGACGGGCGGCGGGGCCTCCTAAGGGCCGGGCTCTATGCCCGCTCGGGGGCTGCTGGATGTGAGGCTGTTGCAGGTATGGGGGTCAGCCTGGGCCCCACGGGACCTGAGGGTACCCGGAGAAGGACACAGCCAGGGGCTGGGACTTGAGGGCCCTGCGGTGGGACAGCTGGCGGTCATGGGAAGGGGCAGTTTAGAGGGTCCAGTCTCAGGCCTGGAGTTCTGGGAGGGCAGAGAATGGGGCAGTGGTCCAGCTCATCCAGCAAGGGCTGGGCCCCTGGTGTGACCTTGGTCTCTCTCCCCACAGCCCCACCAGCATGGGCAGTCTCGCCTACCGAGAGGACTTGGAGGAGGAGAACTCAGGTGCGCGTCCTGGGTCTGGGGGAGTGGGGAGGGGCTCCACGGAGCTTAGTGGCCGAGGTGGGGGACTGAGGAGGCCCCCCACACCGACACAACAGACCCAGCGTGGGGCTCTCCTCGGGTTACAGATGGTCCCACACCTGACGACTGAAACCTAGGGCCGCAGCCCGCCCCCTGGGAGCCCCTCCCTGGGCCTCTGTCTACCCCTTCTGCAGAAGGAGCGGGTGTGAAGGGGTCTCCCGGAGCCTGTTCTCGTAGCCTAGGGATTGGCCCAGGGTGTGGGGCCCGGCCCGCTCCTCAGATCCCGGCTGGCGTCTGGCAAGCTTCCTGGAGGAGGGAGCGAGTCGGGGGCTGCAGGGGCCGTCCTGCTTGTTTACCGGCTCCCTGGCCGCGCGGAGTGTGCCCCGTGCCGGGAGCCCTGGGGGCCCATTATCCGTCCCCTGGGGTGTCGTCAGCCTGTGTTTGTCTGAGGCCTCGCCCCCCGCGCTGCTCCCTCGGCTTCAGCGTTCACCTGGGAGGTGAGAGCCAACAGCAGGGCCTACAACAACCAGTTCAAGAAGAGCTTCCTGTGTTGGCAGAGGCAGAAGCATAAGGTGCGCGCCCCGGCCCTGGGCTCCCGCCCTCCCCCGTGGCACCCCGCACCCCCACTCCGAGCCTTGTGCCGGGGTCGCTGTCCCTGGCCGCCTCCGCCCCGCCCCAGCTGGAGTTAACATGAGTTACTCAGAACCCTCGGAAGGGCAGTGCGTCAGCGGGGCTCTACCCCGAGCCCCTTGTGTGCGTCTCACTCTGGGCAACCCCAAGGACGTGGCTCCCGCCCTGGGTCTTCACACCCGGGGGGGCTCAGAGACGCCGGCTGCAGCCTTGGGCGCTCAGTAAACTCGGGGTCAGGACCTTGTGTTCAGCAGCTGCAGGGTCGAGGCTGGGGCGGCCAAGGGGCGGGCGGGGTAGGTGGGGGCCCCCCGGCCTGGGCGGCAATGCTGTGCTGGCTCCCGTTCCAGAGCAATGTCATCAACACGGCCAAGTACAACGTCTTCTCCTTCTTGCCTTTGAACCTGTATGAGCAGTTCTGCCGCATCTCCAACCTCTACTTCCTTCTCATCATCATCCTCCAGGTGGGGTGGGGTGGGGGCAGCCCTCAGGGTCAGCCCTGGCTCACCCTGCCTCCTCTGGGGAGCCGTCCCTGACCACCGTTGCCCCAGGGCGGTTTAACTGTACTTTGCCTGTGGCTAGTGAGTCCATGTCCGGTGCCCCACACTCACCGCTGGGGCCCTACCACCCAGCCCGGGGCCTGGCACAGGGGAGGGGCTCTATGTATGTTGAATGATGACGGGTGCCTGCTTGGCTCCTTCTGGTCCAAGGAGGCCATGTCCCCCGCCCCCATGGACAGCGGACCTCTTGGCCGCAGCCTTCCTAGTCAACCCCAGAAGGCAAGGAGGAAGCAGGGGTCCAGTGCATGTTCTCAGAACCTGCTGGGCCACTTCCCACTGCCGGGGTGGTCCCGGCGAGGGGGGTTGGTGTCCAGCCGGGTCCTCTCCCTCTGTCAGAGGGTAGCCTGTATCCAGAGCACCCTGACCCTCATCAGGGTCATCTCCTTTTGTTCTGAGTAAAGATGCAATAAAAGCTCATTGAGCACCTACTGGGTGCAGGTCCTGTGCTAGGCATCGGGGACCTGGCAGTGGCTTCAGCACCTGGGGACTGGGGGTGACGTCACAGCACGTGGTGGGCGCCAGGGATGGGGACAGGGACTGCCCAGCCAGGCTGGTCTGTGGGCAGCTGGACACGGAGGGAAAGGACCGCTCTGGGGAGCACTCGGGGCCGGGAGAAGGGCCAGAGGGGCCAGAGGTGGTCGTCCTGAGGTCTGGCCCTGGCTGAGGTGGTCAGCAAATGGACCCGGGGCCCGGGTTGAGAGGCTGGCTGTGCTGGGTGTGAGGGCAGGGGAGACGGTCCGGGTGGCGCCGGGGGGACGGGCTGGCATGGGCATGACCCCCCTCCACGGCAGGGCTTCCCTGAGATCTCCACGCTGCCCTGGTTCACTCTTTTTGCCCCACTCGTGTGCCTCCTTGTCATCCGGGCCACCCGCGACTTGGTGGACGACATCGTGAGTGTGGCTGGGGGCGCGCGGCGCATGGGGGGGCAGGTGGGGGCGGGGGCGGGCACTCCCGTGGGCAGAGGGTGGGGGGCAGAATCCGCTTCCTGCTCTGGCCAGGGGCCGCCTGTGTGGGTGGCTTCTCTGCACGTGGGCCCTTACCGGGCGGCCGGGGGCAGGGGTGGTAGGGAGGGGTTGGGGCCGTCCCTCTGACCCGGCCCTTGTCAGCCCAGGGGCGACACAGGAGCGACAGGCTCATCAACAACAGGCCCTGCCGGATCCTGGTGGGGAAGAGGTGAGGCCCCGCGGCCCGGTGGAGGCGGCTGGACGGTGGGGGCGGCCAGTGGTTTCCAGCGCTGGGGGGGCGCACGACAGGGAGGAGCCTTTGGCAGAGCGCCCGGAAGCTTCGGCTCCTGGACGTCCTGCTCGAGTCCAGTGGTGCCTTCTCTGTGGCTTCTCAGCCCCAACTTCCCTGGCAGCTCCTGTCCCCCAAGCCTGGGTGGGCCCGGCAGTAGGGGTGGAGGCTGAGGGTCTGAAGGGGTGCGGTGTGGGGGAGGCCTGAGAGGGACCTGGGAGTGGGGGGTCAGGGCCGTCTGGCCGTCGGGAGGACCGAGGCCTGCTGGAGCCAAGACCTCTCTGAGCGGGGGGCGGTGGAGTCTGGGCGTGGGAGGCCCCGCCCCTGCGCACCTGCCGCCACCCCCACCCCCGCAGCTTCCTGTGGAAGAAATGGGCGAACCTGTGTGTGGGAGACGTGGTCTGTCTGCACAGAGACAACATCGTCCCGGTGAGCTGGCGGCTGGGGCGGGGCAGGGGCGCGTCCGGATCCTTTTCCTCCTGCCCCCCCGGCAGCTCTGTGTGCCCCATTCCCCCGCCCCACGCCAGGCCGACCTGCTCCTGCTGGCCAGCACGGAGCCCAGCAGTCTGTGCTACGTGGAGACCGCAGACATCGACGGGTGAGCAGGGGTCACCGCAGGGGTTGGGGGCTCCGGGGGCGAGACCGGCCCCGGCGGCCACGGAGTCGGCACCGCACGCCTGCTTGGGCCTGCTGGTCGCTTGCCCCGTGAGCATGTGTGGGGCACCTGCAAGCCAGCGGGGCCGGCAAGCAGCCGCCTTCGCACCGACGTCCCCGGGGCCCTCGCGTGCTCCGCGTGCCGCCTCGGCGCACGGAGAAGCAGCGAGGCCCTGCTCTCCGGGCCCGGCACCCACTAGGGGCTTAGCGAGACCCCCGCCTTCCGCCCGCTCCGCGTCTCATCTCCAGGGAGACCAACTTGAAGTTCCGGCAGGCCCCGCTGGTCACCCACCTCAAGCTGACCAGTGTGAGGAGCATGGCTTCCTTCCGAGGTGAGCGGCCACAGACCTGTCCGCCCCTCCCGGGCCTCCGCCTGCCCCCTAAGCGGTGGGTGCCCAAGTTCCCCACCTTGCTGGGTTCCGGGGATGTTGGGGGCCGGAGCAGCCTTCAAGAGGCGGGCTCGCCCCGGGCTGGTGTCGCGGCCCCGCCATCCGCGCGAGCACGGGGCGTTTCCCGTGGTGACGGCACGAGGGTGGCGTTGGTCGGGCTTATGACCCGCGGCCGCTGGAAGCCGAACACGTTCGGCTGCTGATGCGAAAAGGCAGCCGGTGGACATGGGCTAAGGACGTGCGTGCGGGTGGGAAGGGCCCACGGGACAGGGCGTCCTGGGCGTGTCTCCTTTGCTGCCTGGAAAGCAGGACCTTTCATCCCTGGGGGTACCGTTAGGGTTCGTCACACCCCAGCAAGGGGCGACTTTCCTTATCCCCGGCTTGCCGGAAGGAGCTTGCCACGGTGCTCTGACGGGTCACGGAGCAGAAGCTGGGTCTTGAGCTCACGGCCGGTCGGTCACCGCATCGGGAAAAGCCTGGCTTGTGTGGAGGGCGGCCGGTCGGTCACCGCATCGGGAAAAGCCTGGCTTGTGTGGAGGGCGGCTGCCCCTGTCCCTCCCTCGGAGCCTCCACCTGCCCCAGCCGCCCCAGGGGGGTCCTGCGAGGCATGGCCCAGCTTTCAGAGCGGGGAGACTGGGTTCAGAGAGGTGAGGGGGTCCCAGGCTTGCCCCTTGGCTCCCCTGCCCCCCGCCAGGCCCGCCAGTGGACAGCTCCCGTCTCCACTCAGGACCAGCTCCAGCTCTAGTCCTGGAGCAGGCCTGTGGCCCCCCAGCTTTCTCCTGCCGGGGTCCCAGGCCACCGCTCATTGTCATTTTCCCCTGCCCTGGGCCATCCTTTGACCCTCAGTTTATTTTCTCAAACACGAGTGGGGCTGGAAGCCCCGGTCTCTGGGCGGTGGGGACAGAACGGCCGTCTCCCACTACCGAGAACACTCTGCGGGACCCCCTTTGTCCCCTGTGGTTTCAGGGTGCTGGATGGAGGTGTCCTCTCCTTCTCCGCCTCCAGGTTTACTGAGCGGACCTTGTAGGCCGGGGGCTGGGCTGGGCTCTGGGGACCCCAACGTGACCAGGACGAGGCCGGTGCCCCCTCCCCCTCCCCCTCCCGGAGCTCCCAGACGTCCGTGGGGCCCGCCCCAGAGTGACGTCTCGTGACATCCCAGGGTGCTACCCGTGAGCAAGGAGGCTCCAAGGGGAGGGCTTCTGCGAGGGGGTGTGAGTCCTGTGGGGGCGGCGTGGGGCAGGGCCGGCCCGTGAGGGTGGCTAGAGCGGGAGGGCCGCCCGGCCCCGCCGAGCCCCGGCTCCCTGCCCCCCCGCTGCCCCCAGGCAAGGTGGTGTGTGAAGAGCCCAGCAGCCGCCTGCACCACTTTGTGGGGTGCCTGGACTGGGACGGCAGAAAGCACCCCCTGGACAGCGGCAACATACTTCTGCGCGGCTGCAGGGTCCGCAACACGGACACCTGCTACGGGATGGTCATCTATGCGGGTACGGCACCCGGCGGGGCCCGAAGCACCGGCAGGAGGTCGCACGGCCCGGCCCGGGTCCCTGCAGCGTAGCAGGGTCTGAGGCGGCCAGCGCCCTTGCCGTGGCTGAAGACGGGAGGGGTGTGCCCCGGACGGACATGCGGGCGGCCGGAGGGAAAGAGGACGAGTGGACAGGCGGGCGGGGCTGAGTGGACGCTGACCTCGCAGGCTTTGACACCAAGATCATGAAGAACTGTGGCAGGATCCGCCTGAAGAGAACCAAGATCGACCGGCTGGTGAACCGGCTGGTGGTGCTGGTGAGCCTGCGGCCGGCGGGGGTGCGGACCCGCGGCCCGATCCCGGCCCGGGGCTGTGGACCGGAGCCTTCCCGGAAGAGAAGAGCCAAGCAGGAGTGTCCTTAGGAAGGAAATGCTGATGGCGATGTTTTCCAGGCCTGCAGGAGGTCGCGATAGTCTTGCCTCCCTCCTCTGACAGCGGACGGCCCTGACTTTTTCCTTAATTATCTCTTTTGAAGTTAATTGAAGAAATCAGGGCGCCTGGGGGGCTCGGTCAGTGAACTTTCTGCCTTCGGCTCCAGTCATGATCCCGGGATCCCGGGATCGAGCCCCGCATCGGGCTCTTTGTTCAGCTGGGAGCCTGCTTCCTCCTCTCTCTGCCTCTCCCCCTGCTTATGTTTCCTGTCTCACTCTCTCTCTCAAATAAATAAATTTGACAGACAGAGATCACAAGCATCCGGAGAGGCAGGCAGAGAGAGAGGAGGAAGCAGGTTCCCCACCGAGCAGAGAGCCCGATGCGGGGCTCGATCCCAGGACCTTGAGATCATGACCTGAGCCGAAGGCAGAGGCTTTAACCCACTGAGCCACGCAGGCCCCCAATAAATAAAATCTTTAGAAGAAAAATGAAACCACAGCCACAGGGTCAGATGAGAGCCGCCCGGCGGACCCCCCCCCCCGCCCCCCGCCCTCCGGGCCCCTCTGCTGGGCCCGCAGGCAGGGCTGGCTGGGGAGGGGGCCGTCCCCCTGTCCCTGCTGGTGGGTCTCCGGGGGGACCCGTGAGCTGCCCGGGGCTCCACCACCCCCCTCCGTCCCTCCCTGCAGATCTTCGTCTCCCTGGTGCTGGTCTCCATGGCCCTGAGCTTGGGCTTCTGGTTCAAGGTGACGGAGTTCAAGGCCAGGCACTACTACGTGTCCTCCCGGTACCTGTACAGCGTGGCTGGAGAGACCTTCTTCATCTTCTGGGGCTTCCTCATCCTGCTGAGTGTCATGGTGCCCATGGCCATGTTCATCATGTGGGTCCGGCCACCGCCCCCGCCCCCCCCCCCGCCCGCCGGCGTGGGGGCTGGGGCGTGACCCCGCGTGCCTTGCAGGGTCGAGTTCATCTACCTGGGGAACAGCATGTTCATCAACTGGGACGTGGAGATGTACTACGCCCCGCAGGACCAGCCCGCCAGGGCCCGCAGCACCAGCCTCAACGACCAGCTGGGCCAGGTGCAGTACGTCTTCTCGGACAAGACCGGCACGCTCACCCAGAACATCATGACCTTCAAGAAATGCTGCATCGGGGGCGTCACCTATGGTGGGTGCCCCCGCCCCCGCGCCGGGACGGGGCTCCGCTCTGGGTCTTCGCGGCCAGAACTGGTGCGGACGGTCACGGGCTGCTCCAGGGGTCCCACGAGGTCCGAGTCTTCCCTGGGCTCTCGGAACAGGAGCGTCGTTCTCAGCTCACAGACCGCGGGGACCGTGCCAGGCGGGGCTCATCTGTCCTCTCCGGAAACCAGGGCCCGGGGGTGGCACTGGGGAGGTGACAGAGGACCTGCCCGGGTGGTCCATGGGAGACAGAGCTAGAAACCGCACCCCACCTTCAGCCCGGGCCCGAGGGGCGAGAGGGAGCAGCGGGGTCGGCCGTGGGCAGTATCTACCCCCTGCTAGGTCTTCAGATGTTTCTAGAAGGGCCGCGGACCCAGGTTTTCGTGTGGAACCGCCCAGTTTTTCCAAATCAGCAGCCGAGTCCAAGTTGTAAGGAGGGACCACCGTGCAGGGCCCTCGGTGCGGCGTGTGCTCTGGCCGCCCCTGGGGTCCCCAGAAACTGCGGCTGTGCCTGGGCCTCCTTCGTACAGAAGGCAGAGCAGAGGCTGGGGGTCCTTGGTGGCTTGGAGTGTGGGGTCCAGAGCCTCAGGCCCAGCTTGTCCGCTGTATCTGGTGGCCCCAGGAAGCCTGACTATGAGGCTGGGGGCTGTGGGGTCCCCGTGGACCTGGGGAGCTGAGGCCTGACGGGGGGGTCTTTCCCCAGGCCCCGATGAAGAGGAGGACACCCCACATAAGGTGAGCCCTGGCTGCCGGGTCACGCGGGGGTGGGGGGTGCAGCGGCGGGGGCAGGGATGCGCCCAGAGCCCACGCGCCGCGCTCCGGCTCCGCAGGAGAACCCCTACCTCTGGAACGAATTTGCTGATGGGAAGTTGCTTTACCAAAACGCTGCGCTCCTGGGCGCCGTCCGGGACAACAAGGACAAGACGGTGCGCGAGTTCTGGCGCCTGCTGGCCATCTGCCACACCGTGATGGTGCAGGAGGAGGACCGTGAGTGCGCCCGCCCGCTCCCCCGCCCGCTCCCCCGGCCCGAGAGATGGCCCGGCCCCACCGCCAGGCCCCCTTCCCCTGTCTTCTGGATCGCGGGGGGTCCAGGCTGTGACTTGAGAGCTGTGCTTGCTGTCCATGGTCACATGAGCCCGGGAGACGTCTGTGACCGCCTTCTGGGCCCCGCGCTCTGGAGACACCGGCGGGACCCGCTGTAGGGGTGGCGGGTCCTGGTGGAGGGCAGGCTCCCGGGGACGGCGCCCTGCCCAGCGCGCGGTTCCCTCCCTGACCAGACCAGCTGGTGTACCAGGCGGCATCCCCCGACGAGGAGGCACTGGTCACGGCGGCCCGGAACTTCGGGTACGTGTTCGTGGCACGCACACAGGACAGCATCACGGTGTTGGAGCTGGGGGAGAAGCGGGTGTACAAGGTTCTGGCCATGATGGACTTCAACAGCATACGCAAGCGCATGTCTGTGCTGGGTGAGTGCCGGCGCCCCGGGGGCGGCGGGCCACAGGGGAGAGCGTGTGGCAGCCGGGCCTCTCCCTCCGCAGTCCGCAGCCCCGAGGGCTCCATCTACCTCTACACCAAAGGCGCTGACGTGGTTATCTTTGAGCGCTTGCACAAGAGAGGCGTGAAGGAGTGGGCCACGGAGGAGGCCTTGGCTGTGAGTCTCCGTGGGAGGAGGGGCTGTGGGGGGGCGTGAGGGGACAAGAACAGAGGAGGAGAGTGTGTAGAGGAATGGAAAGTACCCTTGCTGGCCGTGTACAGTTGTCCAGGTTGCACACTTCCCAACCTCCCCCCAGTGTGAGCGTGCACATGTAGGCCTGCACACACAACGGACTGGGAAGGACCTGAACTCTCAGCTCTATCTGTCCAGAGGGGACATCTTTTTCTAAGTCACACAAGGACACCCTGTGGTTGGGTTTTAGACTGGACACTGCCTCCCTTCTCCTAGCCACGGCTGGGGTCCAAGACATGCGCAGCCCTCCTTGCCTCGAGGCTTTTGCTCCATGGGTGATGACCAAACTCCACCGCCCAGCCGATGAGGCTCTGCTGGTCTCTCTAGCCTGGTATCTCCTTGCCCCCAGGGGGTTTCCCAGGACAGTTTTTCCCCTTGCTCAGATGATACCTCGGGACCTTTGCACACCTAACCCCTCTGCTTGGAATGCCTTCCTCCACTCTGTGGCTCAGGATCTTCTAGTCCTCAAGTCTCAGACGTGATCACCTCCAGGGGGATTTTCCTGCCCCAGTCCTAACAAGGCTGACCTGTCGCGTCAGGTTTCCTCTCTCTGGCCCAGCCCTGACCCTGTAGGGCTCCCTAAGGGCTTTGCTAGGTCTGCGGCATCACCTGGTGCAGGGGCCAGTGGGGGTGTCCCTCCGCTGGGGGCTTCCCACAGAGCCCTGTCTGCTGGGAGTGGGGGGCAGTGTGGAGCTCTGCTGGGGGAGGGAGTTGGGGGGGCCTCTGATCTCTGACTCCAAGCCGGGGAAGCACATGCAGAACAGTGACGCCCTCGCACCGCTGCCTTGTGATGTGCGGGGAGCCCCTGTCGTGCCCCAGCCGGCCTCTCAGACCCACTTCTAGTCAAGAACAAATGCCCACTGGGGCAGAAAACCTGGGGCCGGGGGTGGGTGTCCAGACACTCCTAAGCAGGGAGGGAGGGCCTGGGGCTGACCGAGGCGGGGGGCAGGGAGGGTCTTAGGAATGTTCAGAAGTTGCCGTAGGAGGCGAAGGGAGGTGCTCCCAGCACGGGAGAGGGGAGGGGCAGTGCGCAGGCCAGTGGAGCGGAGCGTGGGGGGCGGTTTGGGGGAGAAGGGTGGTGACGGGGCGGTGCCGGCCCCTGGCCCCCAGTCCTTCGCTGAGCAGACGCTGCGGACCCTGTGCCTGGCCTACAAGCAGGTAGGGGAGGACGCGTACGAGGAGTGGCGCCAGCGACACCAGGAGGCCAGCGTCCTGCTGCAGAACCGGGCCCACGCGCTGCACCAGGTGTACGAGGACATGGAGCAGGACCTGCAGGTGCGTGGGGCGTGGGCGGCCGGGTGGCGCCCCCTCCGCTGCGGGGGCCGGGTTCCCGCTCAGGCTGCCCCCGCCCCCCAGCTGCTGGGAGCCACGGCCATTGAGGACAGACTGCAGGACGGCGTCTGTGACACCATCAAGTGCCTCAAGCAGGGGAACATCAAAGTGTGGGTACTCACGGGGGATAAGCAAGGTGGGTCCCAGGGCGGCCCGGCCCCGCGCAGAGAGGGGGGCCTGGTGGGCAGGAGCTCCTCCCCTGACCGGAGCGCCCCCGACAGCCTGTCCCACAGCCGGGCCCGGCCCGGCCCCCCACCTCATCCGGGGAAGGGAGAAAGGGGAACTGTTCAAAGTGCCGGGGTCCCCCTGTCCCGCCGGGAGGCCCTGCACGGTGCGGAGCCCTCCTGAGCGTTTGGCCTCCATGCCCCACCCCCTGCCACGGGTGGGCCGGGCAGGGCTCCGAGAACTCGGGGCACGCTGGAGGTTGCGCAGGGCTCGGGTCCTGAGAGCCCCGGATCCCCTCCTCTCCCCTGCGGGTTCTTTGGGGCCCGCTGGGCGTGCGCGCGGCCAGGCGGCGTCAGGGCTCTCGCGGGCACTGGACGTGGCGCAGACGGACAAAATAGTCAAAAGATGTCAGTTCGCGGCCGTGGTCCTATAAAGACAAACATAGCCAAGCTGCTGCTGCTTTTTTTCCTTCTAATTTTAAAAGAAATTAAACCATCTTTGTGGGTTCCAGGAAGTGCCGGGGGCCTAGGCGTGCCCCATCCAGTGACCGCGTGGCCCTGGCCCCAGGCTCCTTCCTGCCGGACCCTCCCCCCGCCGGAGACCGGAGTGGGGGCCCCTTTGCTCCCAGCTGTGGCCAAACCATCAGGGCCGGCGGCCGTTGGCGGCCCGAGTCCGTGCCTCCCTCTGAGCCAGTCCTCAAGGGGGGCCTGGGCAGGGGCATGATGTGGGGGGGGCTGGGTCTCCACCGCAGGGTGGGTGTGGCCGGCGAGCGGGGCCCAGTGGTGCTGAGCCGGGCTGGTTTGCAGAGACCGCGGTGAACATCGGGTTTGCCTGCCGGCTCCTCTCGGAGAACATGCTCATCCTGGAGGAGAAGGAGATCCTGTAAGACAAGGGGCGGGGCCGGGGCAGAAGCGGGGCTCCCGGGGTCTGCAGGCCGCCCTCAGCCTTGCCTGGCTGCACTCCCAGAGGGGGAGACCCAGGCCCAGCGGGAAGGGGGCGCAGGGAAGCCTGCGCCCGCCGCGTGGCTGAGCCCAGCTGGGCCCCTGCAGCCGCATCCTGGAGGCCTACTGGGAGACCGACAACAACGCGCCGCGCGGCAAAGGCCCTCGGAAGCACCTGTTCCTGCCACGTGTCAAGGTGGCCATGGTCATCAGCGGGGAGTTACTGGTCAGTGTCCGCTCGGGGCCGCCGGCAGAGCCCCCGGGACTGGGGAGGGGGCCGGCAGGAGCCGCCGAGAGGCGGTTCTCGGAGGGTCGCCGTCTGGCCTGGGAGGAGGGCCCGTGTGGGGCGCCCCCGGAGCGGAGGGGTGCGCGGAGAGTGATGAGCCCCCGCACGCCCCCTCCATGGCCAGGACCAGCTCCTGCTGTCCCTGCGCAAGGAGCCCCGGGCGCTGGTCCACAACGTGAACGAAGACGGGGACGCGTCGTGGCAGGAGCCGGACGCGCAGACGGCGGGCGTCCAGCCGGACCGACGCCTGTCCCTGATGTGGCGGATCCTCGGCATCCAGCTGAGGGCCACGGTCACGCCGCAGGTCACGGGCTCCAGCAGCAGCACCAGCGAGAGCCCCGAGGTGCGGCGGGAGCGGGCCTTCGTGGAGCTGGCGTCCCAGTGCCAGGCGGTCATCTGCTGCCGGGTGACGCCCAAGCAGAAGGCTTTGATCGTGGCGCTGGTCAAGAAATACCAGCGCGTGGTGACCCTGGCCATCGGGGACGGCGCCAACGACATCAACATGATCAAGAGTGGGTCGGGGTGGCCGGGGGGGGGGTCGGGGCGGCCGGCCGGGGTGGCGGGAGGCTGACCAGCCGCATGTCCCCGCAGCCGCGGACATCGGCGTGGGGCTGGCGGGGCAGGAGGGCCTGCAGGCCGTGCAGAACAGCGACTACGTGCTGGCCCAGTTCTGCTTCCTGAAGCGGCTGCTGCTGGTGCACGGGCGCTGGTCCTACATGCGGGTCTGCAAGTTCCTGCGCTATTTCATCTACAAGACGGCGGCCAGCATGATGGTGCAGATCTGGTTCTCCTTCTACAACGGCTTCTCTGCCCAGGTGTGCTTTGTGCAGGCCCTGCCGGGGCAGCGGCCACACGCCCCTTCTGGGCCCAGCGTTTGCAGGGGTCTTGGCAAATTGGAGCTTTGAAGTGGGGGCAGGGCAGATGCCCCCGTGTCCATCCGTCTAGGGGACCCAAGGGGAGAGCTGGGGCCCCGGAGAACAGTGTGGGGGCTGGGCCGCTGACTGTGAGGCTCTAGGCGGTATCAGGCGAACAAGACAGGTGTCCTCTGGAGCTCTACGAGGCTCCCTGGCACGGATTCGCCCCGCATGAAAGGACGTGTCTTCAAAGGGCCAGCTGTGAGAGGGGGTGAGCTCCCCGTCACCGAAACCCAGGGGCTTGGGGGGGCTTCACAGACGCACCCTGGATAAAGATGTATTGTTTATTCCTTTTACTTTTTTACTTATAGGTATTTTTCAGATGTTTCTATGAGTGGAATTCTTTTCTTAATTTGTTTTTGGGATTGTTCCTTGCCGGTGTCTAGAAACAGGAGTGAGCTTTTGATTTTCGGTCTGTGCCCGGCAGCTTTGCTGAATCGGGTTACTGCCTTTCATAAACTTCTGGGGACCCTTTTGGGACTTCTCTACATATAGAATTATGTCCTCTGCAAACACAGATAGTTTTCCTTCTTCCTTTTCTAGTTAAATAGCAATTATTTCTTTTTCTTACCTAATTGCTCTGGTGACGACTTCCAGTGCAGTGAGGAAAGCAGGATCTTTGCCCAGCATTGAGCTGTTGTTTCTCACATTTGTTAACGGGAAGGACTGCTGCTTACTCTTCTCTCTATTTTCCAATGTCTATTTCTATCAGTGTAGACGCGTGGCTGTTTCTCCTGCTGCATCCGTTGTGGCTCCATCGTCCCTGATTTGTCCCTTTGACACGTGCCTGCTCTTTTCCGAGTACAGCCCCGCTTTCGGGGGCCACGGGAGGCCCCACACTCCTGCTGCATTTCCCATAGGGAGACCTGGGTCCTGGTGGTCAGACCCCAGACTCGACGTGCCGGGTGCGCTTGCTGGGACTGGCCGCTTCTGGACTGCGCGGTCGGCAGGAGCTGCTAGTGCACGGGTGTCGCCCCCGTGGAGACACACACCTGTCCCGTGTCTTCTCCGTGTCTGTCTGTCCTCTCTGTGTGTGTACTTTGAATGCTGCGAGCCCCCGGCCGTCCATCTGATTCCGGGCCCGAGGGACGAGGCCCAGCCTAGCCTTTCCCATGGACTCACTGCGGGTTCTTTTCTCCAACAGTGAGGAACTTGGTTCTCGTAAATTTTCTTGTTTTTACTTACTTGTTCCAAACCAGAAGGCCCATCAGGGGTTTCCAGAGCTCGTGTTCTGGTAACCGGATCGGCTTTGTCGTCGGAAGGCCTCTTCCACACCGGGTTCCCCCAACCCTAAAATGACCCGAAACCCCACATCGTCTAGCCAACCCGTCCCCCCATATTTCTGCACTGGAGCCAGCCCATTAAAACAAGGCCCCAAAGGTGCAGTTTTGCAATAGTTCGACCCTGCTTTCCCACTCTGCCTCTCACCTTCCTGTCTTCATCCGGCCTCGGACAGCCCGGCCCTGGTCCAACACCAGCCTTCCTGGTAGCTCCGCTTCCCTGTGCGCCTGGAAGCCTCCCCAGGGGTCCAGCTGGCTTGGGTGGTGCCCTCGGGTAAAGCCTTGCTCCTCTCCCCTGGCTGACCGCGCGCCCCTCCATGTCCTCCCTGCCAGCCTCTGTATGAAGGCTGGTTCCTCGCCCTCTTCAACCTGTTGTACAGCACGCTCCCCATCCTCTACATCGGGCTCTTCGAGCAGGTGAGCGGCGCCTTGTCTCCTCCTTCCCCGGAGATGCTCCCGTGTCCGTCCTGGGGGCCTGGTGCGGGAATGGGGCTGCGCCCCTCTCCCCACCTGGTCCCAAGAGCCCGCCACTTCCCCCCCCGCCCCACCCACCCCCAGGACGTGAGTGCCGAGCGGAGCCTGGAGCTGCCCGAGCTGTACATCGCCGGCCAGAAGGACGAGCTCTTTAACTACTGGGTCTTTCTCCAGGCCCTTGCCCACGGCACGGTCACCTCCCTGGTCAACTTCTTCGTGCCCCTGTGGGTCAGCCATGACTCGGCCGGGCCCGTCAGCTTCAGCGACTATCAGTCCTTTGCTGTGGTCGTGGCCATGTCGGGCCTGCTGTCCATCACCATGGAGGTAGGCAGGACCCCAGCCGGTCCAGCCCCAGGGGAGCCTCAGATGCGAGCCACTGAGGAGTGCCCGCTCAGTGACCCGACCGGGGGGGCCTTAGCAGGTGCCATCCGTGGCCCCGGGGCACCTCCATGGGGCCCTGCCCCGACCGGCCCCTCCTGCCCCTTCAGGTGGTACTCGCCATCAGATACTGGACGGCGCTGGCCGTGCTCGCCGTCTTCCTCAGTCTCCTCTTCTACGTGCTTGCGACTTCGCTCAGCCAGAGCCTCTGGCTCTTCCAGATCTCCCCCAAGACCTTCCCATTTCTGTGTGAGCCCCCAGCAGGGGACGGGGTGGCGGGCCCTGGGGACGGGTCCATCCCCGTCTGTGCACCGCCGTGCCCCTCTCCGAGCTTCTGTGTTCTCACGGGGCACGCAGTGGTGCCATGGAGGGGGGTCGGTGCCTTCTAGGAGTTGGCACAGAGGTGTCCTGGGGGCAGAGGGAGAGGGGGCAGGCGGGCTGTCAGCAGGAGGGGGCACACGACAGGCTCTGGCGAGGCTCCACCCGGGGCTGGGCTGTGACCCTGACCTATTGCCAGATGCTGACCGCAACGTGCTGTCCCGGCCCTCCATCCTGCTGGTCGTTCTGCTGAATGTGTCCCTGAACACCCTGCCCACACTGGCCCTGCGCGTCATTTGCCAGGCCCTCAAGAAGGCGGGCCCCAAGGTGAGGGGGCGGGGGTCCCCTCAGCCAGAGCCTGTGCTGGGAGCCATAACTCCAAGACAAGGGGCTGGGAGTGGGAGGGATGGAGACCCAGGCACACGCCCAGGACCCTCGGGGCACCAATAACAAGACCCATCCCCAGAGAATGGGGGTTTGGGGGTCCAGGTGACAGAGCAACTTGGAAATGGTTTAGGGAAGAGAAGGGACATAGAAGTGCCCCAGTGTCCATGCACAAATGGAGGACACATGGCAGGGTCTGTCCCACGCAGGAACACGGTCCAGCCTCAGGAAGGGAGGGACCCTGACCCTGCCACACGCGTAGGGACCCCGAGGACACGGGGTTCAAGGAGAGCAGCCAGACCCAGAAGGACCCGTCCCACAGAACCCCACTCCCAGAGGGCCCCAGAGGAAAACCCCCAGATCTAGAAGGGCGGGTTGCAGCTGCGATGGGCCCTAGAATTGGCTGGAAAAACGGACCCAGACGTGGCCAGAACCTGCCATCCTCTGCCCGGGGGCTGGCCACGTGGCTGCCCCAGGCGCCCCTGTCCTGGCTTTGCCACCAGAGGGCACCCCAGGCCGCTGGCGGCCGGTCGGGGTTCGCTCCCAGGGAAGGACACGGGGTGCACCGCGGTCAGTCTCAGGGCTCTCCGGGTAGGGAAGGGTCAGTCGGTGGCGGCCACGGAAGGGCTGTGAGTGGCACGGGCTGCGGGCAGGTGCCCCGAGAGCGGGGGCAGCCGGTGACCTCGGGCTCCGTTCCGCAGGAGCGGGAGGAGGCCCCCAGCGAGGAGGTCGCGGCGGTGGAGCCCGGGCCCTACCCGCAGCGGGGGTCGCGCGGCCGCCGCTCCAGCTACGCCTTCTCCCACCGCGAGGGCTACGCGGACCTCATCACGCAGGGCACCAGCCTGCGCAAGGCGCCCGCGCTCGGCGGAGACGTGCTGGGGGCGCGCGCGGGGACCCCCGAGCCAGAGCCGGGCGCCAGGGAGTCGCTCCGGCCGCGCGCGAACACGTGGGCCCCGGGGAGGAGGCGGCCGCCGCCCCAGGACCCGGCGTCCGCGGAGGACGCGCCGAGCCCGGGCGCCCCCGAGGCCCGGCCGTCCGGGTCCGGCCGGGAGCCGCCGCCCGCGGGCCAGGCGGACAGGGAGGCCCCGTGGAAGGCCCCGCTCGCGTCCTGGAGGAGCTGGTCCTCCGGCTGGCGGCAGCGGCTGCAGGGCCCCAGGCGGCGCGCCGCGTCCCTCCCCGGCCGGACTCCCGCGCCCGCCGCGCGCCCGCCGCCCCCCGGAGGCCCGCGCGCGCCCGCGGAGTCCGTCCCCCCCGGGGACGACGCTGTCCTCGCTGTAGCGGCCGCGGGAGCCCCGGCACCGGCCACCCGCGCGCGCGGCCCTCCCCGAACGCCGGGCTCTGCGCCCCGCGCTCGCCAATAAAGCGGGGCGCGCCGCCCCTTGGCCTGCTCTCGGCTCCGCGTGTTCCTGAACCGGGACCGGCCTCGGCTTGGGGCCCCAAACACCGCCGTCTGGTGGCCCGATGGGGCCTCGCAGGGGGCGCCCCGCCCCCACCCCAGCCTTTCTTGGGCGGGCAGGGGCGGCCCTCCAGGGCACCGGTCAGGTCCAGCTCTGGCCCGCGCGACCTCGTCCCCACCAGGCTGCCCCCACCCCCTCCCGCCCCGTCCCCTGCTTCCCCCAAAGCCCCACCCTCCGCCCCAGGCCCACTCCCACCCCCCACCCTCCGCGCACCGCCCCCTTCCCCCCTTCTGCCAGCACACAAGCCCAGGTGACTGAGTAGAAAATAATTTATTGGAGAAAAACGAAACAACAAATCCAGCACAGCAATGGTTAACAATGACGATGATAGATATATATTTTTTAACTTTTCAGCCTGTCACGTGAGGGTGGGAGGGAGAGGGCTTCTGCGCCCTCTAGCATTCGGGGGGACTTTGCATGACCCGGACTTTGTGTCTCCCCAGAAAACAGCCCTAGTGTCCAGAACTGATGAAACACTCAGGGCCACACGGCGCCTTGGTCTTCCCTCACCTGGGCTGCAGAGTATCCACCCAAGGACCAGCCCTTGGGGGGAGCCCAGGGATCTGGGGGGTTGGTGTGGCTCACACTGCTTTGGTTTCAGGAGTGGAGCGGCCCCAATCCGGGCCAATGATGGGCTGGGTGTGGGGGCAGGTCCTGGAACATGCCCCTCTGTGCCCCCCCGATCTGGGGCCTCCTTCCTTCAGGGCCAGGGCCTCCCTTCCACACCCCGACCCCCGTTCCTGGGGCCTGCGGGAGCTCAGCAGCAGGGACACCGCCCGGAGCCCCTGTTGATGGGCACTTGGGGAGCTCTCTGTTCTCTGGGGTCCTGCCCCCCACACCCCAGGCCAGACAGGGGAGCTCCCTTCCAGCCCAGGGCCAGGGAGGCTGACGGTGTCGGTGGCGCTTGGCTGGGTGCCTGTGGGGGCGGGGGGGGGGTTGGGGGTGTCTCAGGAGGGCCCTCCTGACCTCGGGGAAGTTGGGGCACACCCTAGCCCCACCACCCTGGGCGACAAGACTCGAATTGGCTGATTGTCTCTCTCCTCTGAACAAGACACTTGGGAATTCATGCTCTCGTGAAACCAGCTGGGGTGGGGTCGGGGGTCCGAGGTGGCAGCGACACCCACTTGCACCCAAGACCGGGAGCAGGAGGCCCTAGATCTCCCACAGGCGGGTGGCGCAGGGACACCGGGAGGTGCAGACCGGGCTCTGGGTACCGGGCCCTGCGGCCTCCTCCATCTTCCTGGCCACCCAAGGCCCCGTCCCCCTCCCGCCGCCGGACCTTAGAAAGGGGGAAAGGAACACGGCTCGGCGAGAAGGAGCACCGACCGAACTCAGGCACGAAACACAGCCATGCGACACGGAACCTGGGCTCTGACCTGGCCCGCCCCACCCCCCGCCCGCCTAGCACATTAGTCATGCATCAAATCAAATTCCATTGTCCTTTTTTTTTGGATTTTTTCTTACTTTTTTTCTTAAATTACATTTGAACACAGAACACATAGAATAATAAATACTCTTATTAGACATGACTCCAAAAAACAAGGGACAGAACACGCCAGAGAACAGAAAGGTACTCTCTCTCTTCCTGTCTTTCCTAAAGGACTCGTTTGAGTAAGAAATCTGTAAACGCCGGTCTGCGCTCTGCCTCTCGCTCCGCTGCCTTGCCCTTGGCCTCTGACACGGGGCTCTCACTGCCCTGACATTCAATGTGTCTCCCACGGAACTCCTCAAAGAAATGACATACCATCGTCTGCAAAATTATAATTTAACGGTATAAAGCTTCAAGTCACGTATTCCAAAAACTAGCTAAGGATTTTTTTTTTTTATCACATAAACTATACATTAAATATTTTGAGGTATTTCAGAGAAAATTGTCAAAGGCTCGAAGGAGCTGTGCTGGAGGTGTCAGTCCCTGCGTGGAGAACGGTCTTTGGTATGTGACAACCAGCTGGGTGGGGGGGGCAGTGGGGGGAGATGGGGGGGTTAAGGGCCCCTGGAGGGGGGGGACTGGAGCTGGTGTGTGTGTGTGTGTGTGTGTGTGTGTGTTTGAAAGGGACCCTGGAATCCGGGAATGCAGCTGTGACTCTGGCTGGTGGGGCTTGACCCCATCTGCCCACAGGTCACCATAACTAGAAAGTTCCACAACCAGATCGGTCCCAAGCCAATTCCTAACTATCCAGCATGGGACAGAGTGGAGATCTCTGGCCTCTGACCCTTGGACCTCAAATGCTGGGGAGAGCAAGAGACTTACCCAGCAGGGGGTGTCCCCAAAGTCCCGCCCCTGCAAGCGGGCACTCAGTCCAGTGGGGCCAGGTGACCCTGGGAGGCGGAAGGAAGGGGTCCAGCCAGCCGGGCTCCTGCGCCCAGCAAGGACAGCAGAGTGTGTGAGTGTGTGAGTGTGCCTGCGTGTGAGTGTGTGTGTTTGAGCTGGGGTGGGGGCTGGTTGCTGAGCGGGAACAGGGACTCTTAGGACTCTGTCCCAACACCCAAAGGTTCTAGAAGCATCACTCAGATCGGCTGCTTAGGAAGCTGGGAGAACAGCGAGTCGATAAGGACAAGAGAACATTCCACACGCATCTTTGGTTCCAGAAAAAGGCACTCATCGACCTCAGTATCCTCTCTCCCTCTCTCTCTCTCTCTCTCTCCCTCTCTCTCTCTCTCTCTCTGCAGGGCAGGGCCGGCGCCCCTGGTCGCAGGCGAGGGAACTCAGCCTCCAGCACAGGTCCTGGGGGGAAATCTTTGGTATCGGGCGTGATTTATCCAATCACAGACAAGAACGTTTGCGTGAGGTAGCCTTTACCTGGGGGGGGGGGCATTTCACTAGAAATGTCTTTTGCATTCTCGAGGGGGCAGGGGTGACTACCTCCCTGGGAGGCAGCGGGGCGCAGGGGTTGGGGGGTGAGGTTCCTTCGAGCCTCCAGACCTTGAACCGCGGGAAGGGGGTTCTCAGGATCCAGCCGCCGGCCAGCCCTGGAGGTCACCTTGGAGGTCCCCAGGAAGGGAGGAGAGGCGAGCAGGGGTGCGCGGGCTGCTCATCTTCATTTCCGACCCTTCCTTCCCCCTCGTCAGTTTTGGGTTTTGGTTTTTTTTTTTTTCTTTTTCTTTTTTTTGGCAAAAGAAGAGCGAGCGGACCCCGCGCCCTCAGCGTCTTCTCTCCCCCGTCGGAGACTAGAGCCGCCGCCCAGGCTCGCCCCCGGCGTCTCCTCCGGCCCAGAGCGGCAGCCCCCGAGCGCCGGGAGGTGTGGGGGGAGTTCCAGAAGGTTCCTCGCAGGTGGCCCCGGCACGCAGGGATGGGGGCGCCCCCCGCGCGCTCCCGGTGCTGGTTTCTGCGCGCCGCATCCGGCCGGGCGTTCGGGTTTGCTTCTCTGCTTCCCGGGCCGAGTCTCTCCCCGGGGTGCCGTCGAGGTGCCCACGGGTAGAGCGGACGGACGGCGGCCCCGCGCGTCCCCGGCGGCCCCGCGCCGGACGTTAAGGCAGGCGGCTCTTGGCACGAGGAGGCCTGGCGGCCCGGGGCGGCTCTGCCGGCGGGGCTGGTCGCGGGGCGGGCGGGCGCGGCGAGGACCCGCGCGACGCGGAGGCTTTGGCGACTTCGGGGCGGGCAGGGCCGGGGGCGGAGGGCTGGCGCCGGAGGGCTTGCGCTCCGAATTCCTTCTGTCAAATACCCGGTTTAGATTTCTCGTATGTGCTTCTTGACCCGCGTTCGGGGACGCCGCAGCGAGCCCTGGTTCTCTCCGGGGCCCTCCGGGCGTCCCGGACGCAGGGAGCTGGGGAGCCCCTTCGGCCACCCCCTCCCGTCTGGGGGGGTGGAGGGCTCCCTTTGGCCTGGGGGGGACGGGAGGCGGGGGAGGAGGGGCCCTTCTTGTGCACTGGGCTGGGGGGCGCGGGCTGCACCCCTCCGGCGGGGCCCCCCGCGGGCCGGGCCGGGGCGGGGGGTGGTGGCGCGGGCTCAGGCCTTGGAGAAGGTGGCGGCGGCGGCGGGGCCCGCGGGGGCGGCGCCCGGCTCCTCGGCCCAGCGGTTCACGCAGCGGCGCCGCGCGTTCATGAAGAAGTTGCTGACGGTGTTGAGCTCCAGGCCGAGCTGCTGCGAGATGGTGAGCTGCATCTCCTTGGACGGCCGCTTGTTCTCCTTGAAAATGGCGACGAGCGTGCGGCGCTGCAGGTCGGTGAACACCAGGCGCTGCTTCTTGGGCTGCAGCGCGCGCTCCTGCCGCTGCTCCTGCTCCTTGCGCTTGCACGCTGCGCCGGCGGACGGGAGACAAAGACGGGGCGCGGCGTGAGCACTGCTCCACCGGCCGGCACCCCCGCGCCCGGCCCGCCCCCAGGGCCCCGGGCGCCCCGCGGGCGCGCCTCGCAGCCCCCTGGATGCTGCGGGAAAGGACGCGCGAGTTCTGTGGCTCAAGGTAGACGGGGTGGGAGGGGCTGGGAACGACTGGGGCGTGTGAGTCACCCCCGGAACCAGCCCCCCTCCCCGGCGACGGGAGTACTGGTCCTTGCCTCCTTCCCGGGGCTGTCGGGCAGGCCTGACCCACTTAGGGACCCCGTGTCCTGAGGCTGATGTGACTCTGAGACCCAGCTTCCCCCACCTCCACCCCCCACCCCGGAGGCTGAGGCCCTCACTTGCCCAAGGGACCCCCTGGAGCCGGCAGGATTTAAGACCGCGGCGGATGCAGGACCGAACCCCCCCTCCACCTTGCACTGGGAGAGGGGAGAAGGCTTCAGGAGGCTGCCCCAATGCCCCCAGCTGGCGGTGGCTGGCAAAAGGGAGCTGGCGGCACCTCAGGGCACCCGGCAGGACCCCAGGCTGCTCCACGGGGCCCCAGCTCCAGAGTGGAACCTGCCCTGGAGACAGTGGGGCCAGTGGGTGGGAAAAATGAGCTCCCCAGCCAGCACCGGCCCCGCCCCTCCAGGGATCTCTCAGGGTCTCCGCTTCCCCGCCAGGTGCTAGTCAGGGACTGCAGGAGGTAGAGAGTCCACGCTCCCACTCCCGTGCCTCCCCACCCCAGCTCCTCCTCGGCTGCTGGTCTGTCACCCCTACAAGTCCACAAGTCGCTGGTGCTGTGAGCTACACCAGGAGAGCCCTGCCCCCAGCCCTGGTGACCCACTGGGACTACACACCAAACGGGCTTTTTTTGGTTCCAGAAGAGTCTGAGCCAGATGGCGTGCCAGATCAATGTCCACACAGGTCTGCAGAAATAGATTAATGTTCCCTGTATTGTGGCTCATTTCTCAGGGACAAGGGGTTCTCCCGGGAGGAGAGGGCCAACACCCCACTTCACTCCCTGTCTCCCCCTGACCTGAAACACACGGCACTTCAGGGCTTTCAGGTTTTATGATTAAATAAAGGTGATATTTGGAGATTACTGGACAGTCTAGAAAAGCCTCTAATGAGAGAGAGAGAGAGGGAAGAGGGGGCGAGACAGAAGGAAATAGAGAAAGAAGGGAGGGGTGGGGAGGGGGGAAAGGGGAGGGAACAGGAGGGAGGAGGAGGGAGGGGGAAGAGGGGGGAGGGAGGGGAGGGGGAGGGACAGTGCGAGGACCGTAGGAGGAGAGGGGAAGACACGGGCAAAGCAGGCTAAGCTGTAGCAGACTCTCTGGGAGACGAGGGCTGTACCCACGAAACAAGAACAGGATCCGGCACGGTGAGCAGGACGGTGAAAAGGGAAGACGACGCTCTTAGAATTACACAGACAGTGGCTGGGCCAGACCGGCGAAGGACTGGACCCGGCGCTGAGCGAGTATCCCTGGCAGCAGGGCAAGGCAGGTGCTGAGATGGGAGACGCGAGAAAGGGAACAACGGAGTGTGGACCGGCCGGGCCTGTCCTCGGATTCGAAAACTGGAGGAAGAGATTCCCAAGTAAATAATGAAAAAAAAAAATCCATGTTTGAAGGACACGCGAGAGTCCCGCTTCAGAGCCTATGGCGTGTGGCTGAATGGGTGAACAAAGATATTCCCTGAGGCTCGTCCTTGTGAGACTTCTGAGACGTACAATAAAGAGAGGAAAGTAAAAGTTCCCAGAGACGCCAGAGGGTCTAAGAGTCCTGGTGGCTTTGGCTTCTCAAAAACTAGGAGGCAGGGAAACAATGTCTTCGAAATTCTGAGGGAGATTCGGTTCAGCTGGAATCGTGTGCTCGCCGGGCGTCAAACAGGAGGGCGGCCTGGAGACCGAGTCAGACTGATGAAAGTCTCCAAAAGTTCACTCCTGGGCACCCTTTCTCAGAAGACTCCTGGAGGATGTGTTTCAGCAAAATGAGGAGGTAAATTAAAAAAGGCAATTGTGACTTCAGGAAGTGTGATTTCCTTATAGGCAAAGGAGCAGATCCTCCAGGTGATGGGGAGGGCCGAGCCTCGAAGACCAGGGTCAGAGGCACCGGGATGGCCCCGGGGGTCAGCCCCACCCAGCACCAAGCCAAGGGGCAAGGGGACACAACCTAACGTGTGTGGAAAGTCCTGCTGAGTCTGTCTGTGTCTTGCTGGGGAGCGTGGGAAAAACCAGTAATCGGCAACTACTAACTCCTGGAAAAACAAAGAGTTGTACAAGAAAGAAAGACGCCGTCCTAGCACTCTGTGTGACTCGGAGGTGGGCAGCGTTCGCCAAAAGCATAATAATGTAAGCTGAATACGGGTTCAGCCAAAAGACTGTGTTCCTCTCGACACCGAGAAGCCCACGGAGGGAAGGGTGTGGTGGGGTGAGGTGGGCGTCCGGAAGGATGGCCAGGGGAGCGGGCGGGGAGCTGTGCTCCAGGGCCCCTTCGTGTGCAGAAGAGGGGACAAGGACCTGAGCTCTATTTTGTCTGCGTTAAGAGACGCTGGAAGTTGGGGCGCTTGGGTGGCTCAGTGTGGCTGGGCCTCAGGTCGTGGTCCCAGGGTCCTGGCATCGAGCCCCGCATCGGGCTCTCTGGTCAGCGGGGAGCCTGCTTCTCCCTCTCTCTCTCTCTGCCTGCCTCTCTGCCTATCTCTCTGTCAAATAAATAAATAAATCTTAAAAAAAAAAGAGAGAGAGAGAGAGACCCTGAGGGTCAGGAAGGGGCCTGATCTCCCATCTCTTTGGAACTTGGCCACCCTGGGGGGGTCAGGGAAGGGGCGAGGTCCCCCATTCTTTCAAAGAGAAAGTGGAGTCTCCGGCATCAAGTCCAGGGCAGGAGTCAAGACTCAGGCCTAGGCTTTGAATTTCAGCAGAGGCCCTGCCTGCCCAGCAGCTGTCATCTTCGGCTGATGTGCACATCCCTTGTTCCCTCACTTTACTCCCCAACTCATCGCACGTCTGCAGTGGGGACCGAGATACCAGAGGGACGCCTGGCTGGCTCGGTGCACAGAGCAGGAACTCTCCACCTCGGGGTCCTGAGTTCAAGACCCCCTGGGCGTAGAGCTTATGTAAAAAAAAAGAAAAGAAAGCAAGCTCACAAGAGCCTTGCATGTCTCTTGTCGACCCAGTAGGTGTTGTCCTAGTTCACTCAGAGAGGGTAAGGCCCTTGCCCAAGTCCAGCCGGGGCCAGTGCAAGAGCCACAGCGATGGGCCGGAATGGGAGGGCGTGAAGACCAGGTTCCCTTCTCTCCCACTGCTTCCACTTCTCCAATCAAGAGCCTAATGGGGGCCCCAGAGGCAGGGGCTGGGGGAGGGGCCGGGCCAAGCAGAGTCATGAAAAAACTTGGTGTTTTGTCGATTACAGCAAAAAGAGGCTCCCCCCACCCCCGTGCCCGTGTTCAATCTAATTACAGCTCCTCACAGCCCGAATCGATCTGGGCCCCGTCAGAGCTGTTTACCGGAGGAGCTTTTGTCCTGGCTTCCATCCCCCACAGCCCCCCGGAGCCCAGCCTGGAGGCCCAGGGGTGTGAGTGCCAGTCGGAGGGGGGCGGCCCCAGCCCTCCCCCATCAGCATGGCCACCTTCCCCTCAAGAGCATCCTGGCTGGTGCCCAAGCTCACTCCCACGGGCCCAGTCCCCTGGGCAGCGGAGGGGAGGACAGGCTGTGGGTACGAGCCCCTTTACAGAATTGACAGCCCAGGCTGGTAGACCGGGCCTGACCCAGAGCGGGGCTGGGAGAGCGCCTCGCGGGGAAGGGTGCACTCACCCGCAGTGCCAGCCACCGGCCTCCTACTGCGATGCCTCGGTGGCCACCTCTTCCAGGAAGACCTCCACTGGGGGCTGCCCCTGTGGCTTCCCCCTCCATCCCCCGCTCCGCCATCCCTTCCCCGCGCCCCCTTCTACCGGCAGGGCCTCCTCCATCAGTAGCTTCTGCCCACACCGCCCCCGCCCCCGCCTGGCCCCCCTTGCCACACCCCCACCCCCTCCGTCCCCCCCTGCTTGCATCACCCCCTCCCCTGCCACCACCTCCATATAGCCTCTCCCTATGGCTTCCCCGTCCCGCCTCCTGTTGGCTTCGCCCGCACCCAGCACCTCCTCCAGGAACCGGGTCCCGCCGCAGGGCCACCACCTATGTGCCCAGCTCAGGAGGACTCAACCCTGTGTCCCTCACCAGGGGCTCCCAGCCTGTGGTTGGGGGGCGGGGAGTGGCCCCAGACACAGACCCTCGCCACCCACCAGGGTTGCCAGGGCCCCTGGGGGAGCTACCAGACAAGCTTGGGGGACCAGGGGCAAGTCAGTGCCCCCCAGCAGGTCCTCCGGCCGGGGACGCTGCTCCCTTTCTTTCCTTTATGTTGATGGAGCACCGCAGTGACCCCTCCGTCCAGGGGCCCCGCGGACTGTGCGTCTGGGTTCGCCCTCTAGGCCTCCAGGGACTAAAACCCACTGACTCTGGGAAGCCTGGGGGACTCTGTGGGTGAGGAGTCTGCCGTTGGCTCGGTCATGATCGGGGTGTTGGGATGAACCCAGCAGGGAGTCTGCTGCTCCCGCTCACTCTGCCTGCCCCTCCCCTGCTTGTGCTCCGACAAATAAGTAAATAGAATCTAAAAACAAAAAAACAACACCCCACTGATTCTGAGATGCTCTGATCCTAGAATAACTAGCGCCCCACCCTCCTACCGCTCTAGCTCTTTCTGGAGTCTGGGGATGAAGAGGGTCTGGGGTGCGGCTGGGTCCTGGGGGCGTTCCCAGAGGCCCTGGGATAAGATCCCAGGTGCTCCAGAGGAGACCCGGGTCCCCCCCTCCCAGGGCCAAGCCCCTGATGGGCACCGGCAAGGGAGCCACGAAGGGCCCCGGCCAGCTGGCCACCCCGGCCCTGGGCAGGGGTCCAGGCAGGAGGGGCGGAGGTGCACTGGGGGGGCCTCAGGCTCCAGATGGAAACCTTCGCATGGCCTGGGCCTTCCCAGCTACGGGAAGGGATTGAGCCAGAAAAGTCTTGAATGTCATGGTGGGGCGGAGATGAGGTGTTGAGACCCATGGAGGGTCACAGGGCCATGACCCCCCACCCCCACCTCAGGTCTGGCCGCAGGCCTCTGCATCTCTCCCAGAATCTTCCCAGAGAGACACAGATGGAGACACTGCCCCAGCCCGAGAAGTCCGACCCACCTCTCAAGGTCCCCGCAGCGGTCACCCCAGAGGAGCCTGGCTCGCCGCTCCCCGGGGGCCCCCAGTCCTGACCTCCTGGGCTCAAGCCTGAGCCTGAGTCCCCTCTGCTGCCCAGCGCGGGGTGGGCCCCAGGAGACAGCTGGCTGGCAGCGTTTCTCCGTTTGTCCGTTTGTCCGGTGACTGGCACGTCTCCCCGCCCTCCTGGGAGGGGGTGGGAGCAGGGAGGGGGTTCAGCCCAGACTCGCCCAGGGAGACGCAGCCAGCCACTGGCCCGTGGGTGGGCCGCTCAGGGGAGCGGACCCCCCTGAGCGGACCCCCGAGCACCCCCAGCAGGGGGTCAGGGAGCCCACCTGAGGTCAGGGAGGGAGCAGCCGGGGCCTCCAGGCCACTCACCTCCGCGGAGGGAGAGGATCAGGTCCCTGGGAGGGAGCCGGTTGCACCTGTTCCCCCAAGGTCACCTAATGGCCACGCTGTTCCTTCCCCCTCCCCCCCTCCCCCCCTTCCATCTTCCCCTCTTTCCCCTCCCCCCCTCCCCCCCTCCTCCCATCCTGCCTCCCAGAGGTACACTGTCTGGGCCACAGAACCAGGCAGGAGCAGGTGCCTGGGGGCGGGGCAGTGCCGCTCCAGTGGGCTGCCCATGCGGGCATCTTCCTGTTCCCCTCATCCTGTGGGGTGTCCACGTGGGGCCACCACAAACACCTGGCGGGGTGGAGGGTGATGTGTGATTGAGGCAAGCAACTGGGACATCCTGTGCCACCCCAGCGAGAGCCATCGGTGCACGGTGCACGCGAAGGGCTGGGCTGTGCGCAGTGGCGCGGGTGTCTGGAGGGGTGAGGAGGGGAGAGCCCCGAGGGTGTGTGGGAAGGCCCGGGGGCCGGCAGACTTCTGCATGTCCGGGAGGCGCAGGAAAACCTGGCGGTGTGATGTGAAGAGGCTGGTGGCAGCAGAGATGTGCCCGGCCCCCTCCTGGCTCACTGTGTCTGAGCGGGGACCATGCGGACCCTCCGGCTCCGGGCTGCCTGCCCCGTCCGTGCGGACACAGGGTCTTGGCTTGGGGTCTTGCACGCACACTGTGCACACTGGTTTCGTGCTTTATCGGGTGAGCACGGGGACCCCGTGACCCCGAGGTCCCTGCAGGAGGGAGCCCCGGGGCAGGGGGTTGGAGCACCGAGTTGCCTTCCGGAGGAGCACCCAGGTGGGACCCTGGGCCCGTCCCTTCCTCCAGGCCTGCTTCATGCTTTTGTCAAGCAGCTGCTGTGTGCCAGGGGCTGCTGGGGACAGCTGGGGGCAGGGCGACCTCACTTGCCAGCCGAGCTCTGGTGTCTGAGAGGGGTCACTAATGATCCCAGGGACGAGGGAAAGCCGGGGCTGACCCAGCTTGGAGCAGGGAGTGGTGGAGGTGGAGGTGTGCGGGGGGCTGGGAGGGGCTGGGAGGGGCTGGGAGGGGCAGCCGGGAGCCCATCTGGGACGCTCCAGCAGGGGACAGAGCTAGGAGTGCAGGGTGGGCCTGGCTATCTAGCCCAGGTCTTGGACGGGGGCGGGGGAGGGTGTCTAGTGATGCCCCGAGGGCAAGAGGAATGAGCCAGAGCGGCTCAGGGCTGGGTTTGACATGGAGGGACAGGAGCTGGGCCGCAGCAGCAGAAGTCAGCCATGGGGGCACCTGTCCCTCTGTGTCCCTCCGTCTGTGCCATGCCCAGGGCAACACCTAGGCCCCTCTGCTTGCCCTCTCCCCTGCACCCCTGCACCTGGGCTCAGGATGGGGGGTGTGGGCGGCGCTGGTGCTGGAGCCGCTGCCCCTCCCCTTTGGGCCACCTCCTGTGCTCAACTTAGGCTTTGAGGAGCAGACAATTCAATACGGAGCCTGGTCTCCGGCTGGGATGATGACTGGTTTCCTTGGCGACGCGTCCTGCCCCAGCCACCAGCTGCCCAGGCCCAGATGTGGGGAGCCCTGATGCCCCCACCCTGATGGCTTGTCCCCACTGGCCTGAGCTGCCCTGAAGCCTGCCCTATGGCCTCCGCAGCCCAGAGATGGTGGGTGACTTGCCCAAGGTCACACAGCTAGTCCCTAAGGGGACCTGGAGTCGCTACATGGACCCTCTTTATCTATACCCTGTACCCCTGGGGGAGCCCAAAGGGGTCCCCATGGTGGGCGCGGAGTCATCTCCAAGGAGACAGGTGCACAGACAGACTCCTGCCCTCAGGCCTCAGCCTCCTCATCTGCCCTCACAGCCGTCCGCTCTCCCCCCTTCCTCCCCGTCCCCTCCCCTGTCTGCCCCCCCACCTCTCCCCAGCCAGTGGCCGGCCTTCCCCCCCTCCACTGCTCCCCAGATGGGATCTTAATGGCCACGTTTTCAAATTAGTTCTGAGCCTTTCAAAGACTTAGTGGAAAATGAACGTTTCTGCAGGAACCCCTCCGGGACTCCATTTCGGGGCTGCAGTGCCTGAGGGTAGGGGACTGGGGTGTCATCGGGGTGGCTCCCACTCGGACTGTGGGCCGTGGAGACCCCCCCATTCGGACACCCTCGCACGGGGAAGCAGAGCCGGCGCACGGACACACCCATCCCCAACCTGCACACAGCGTTTCTTTTTAAAAACCTATTAAGAAGCCACCGTGGCCAGCGGCTGGAAATGGATTTGAAAAAGATGACCGGAAAGGAACCCGTGATAAGAAAAGCACAGAGAGGCCAACCCAGAAAGGGGGGCGTGACCCAGCACCTCAGTGATGAGGAAAAACCAATCAACAGATCAACTCACAGAACTCGGGTATTCCCGGGCAGGTGGTCAGGGGCTGGCCCGGAACCGTCTGGAACAGCCTGACTGTCCTCTGGCTAGGAGACGGCCAGGGTAAGAGGGAAACGGCCCACAAGAACAGGACGTAGCCAGCACAAATGACCCTGGAGGCACTCTCTTTCCTGATGTGGAATGTTCTGGGTGAGAAGGAAGCAAAGCAGAACAGGCTTCCCGAGACGTTGTTTTACAAAGAGGAAAAGGAAAGCAGAAGGAACGGTGACTCTAGCTGCCCAGTCAAGTTGCAGCGGCTCCCGCTGGAGGGTCCTGGAGGCCGGGGTCTTGCTCCCCTTAAATCTGGAAGGAGGCGAATGTGTCCAGCACTGGGGGTGATAACGCAGCCTTGTCTAAGGAGGCAGTGGCTTGGCCCGGGCGCCCCTGCTGCTGGGGGCCTGTTTCTCTCTCCAGTCCCTGCGCTCCCACTAGGCCTGGGCTTCTAGTCTCCATCTGCGGAAGGGACCCGCGCGCGGAGAGGGGGAAGCGTTGGTCGCAGGCCTCCGACGCGCCACCACCCCAGGCTCACGCGAAGCACCCTCGCCGCAGTCCCCGGGAGCCCGCGCTTGGTGTCCGCGCTCGCAGCGCTGCGCCCCCGAGGCGCGGAGCGCACACCCCGGCGCTCCCCCGCCGCCCCCGCGCGTGTGCCCTACAGGGGCCTGCGGTCTCCGCACGTCCCGCCAGGCTGCGGACGGCGAGCGCACTGCTGCCTCCTCTCGGGTTTAGGGCATCCGCACGCCCGCGGAGGACAGAGGCGCGGAGTGTGGCACATCTCCGTGGCCGGTCTCCACGGCAATGCCCGGCGGCGCTCGCCTTTTGGGGGAAATCGAGGCCCTGACGCTTCCCGAGCTCGCGCGCGGGTGCGCCTGGCGTTCGGAGAAGCGCGGTTCGGGCTCCCCAGTCACCGTGGTCGGGTGCGACCCTTTCTCCACCCCAAGCACCGGGGAGTGGAGTCGGACAGTAACTAGAGGCGCGCGAGACAGGTGTTCCAGCGGGCCCAGCTGGGGGCGCAGGGATGACCCAGTCGCCTGCACGGGTCTGGGGGAGAGGGGGATCCCGGCCACCGACCCGAGGCACATGCGGCCCCCAACACGCCAGATCCAGATCGGAGCACAACGGATGGGCTTCCTGAGCCAGAGCCTGCGCCCGCGTGTCCTAGAGCGAACGCCGGTGCGTCTGCGGGTGCAGCCGCAGGGAAACGCCACCCGCCCCGGGCGCACCTGGCTTTGCTCCCCTGCAGGTCCCTTCCTCAGTCACCCGTCATGGACCCATCTCCTTGTCCCTGTTTCCATCTGCTGCGAATCTGTGACTTGTTGGGTCTAAGCCTCCCCACATCTGCCTGCGGGGGACCAGTCTACGGGCAGGGCGGTTTCCTAAACCCACCCACACCTACGCCTACTTAGCAGAGGGGAAACTGAGGCCGCAGCTGCCGCACACTGCCCAGGGTCCCACGGCAGCCCCTGGCTCCAGGCCTAGCCTCTCCCCTCCCCCGCTAGCACTGCCTTCCTTATTGATCAAGGGCCATATTTAATTAAAAACTTGATTCAAACCAGCTTGAGCTCCCCTGGTTAAGCTGAGCTTGCTGCTACACACAAAGACGCAGGCCAGCCGCAGGGGCGCATAGCTCCTCTTAGTCGCTCTGGGCTTCCCCACCTCCCATCCTTTGTGCTCAGGGGTCCACCAGCCAGGACCTAGGGCATCTGTAGCTGTGGGCAGGAAGCTTCCTCTGCCTCTTAGGATCTAGGGAGGCTACCCGGTGGCAGGATGCTAAGCACGGGTGTGACGGTGTGACGAGCTTTGAAGGAGAGGGCACGGGGTGGGAGTGGAGCCTGGAGGAGGAGGAAGAGGAGGAGGAGGAGGAGGAGGAGGAGGAGGAGGAGGAGGAGGAGGAGGAGGAGGAGAGGGAAGCAGCACCAGAGGTCACTCACTAGAGTGGTGATGGCTGACCGAAGCAGCCGGAACAGGAGAGAAGTTAGGGAGCAGAGCGCCCGCCCAGTTCTGGGGTGTTAGGCTAAGGGGACTTGGGAATCAAGGAAAACCAGCATCGGCCCCTCGCTGTGCGCACCTGTCCAGGAGCTTACCTGTGATGGGGGGGGGGGCGGCCGGTGACTGTCCCTGTCTTGCAGACACAGACGGGAAGGGGTTGCTGGGTGTGCGGCTCAGGGAGGGCTGGAAATCCAATGCTGAGCCCAGGCTGACCCTGAGGGCAGCTTCAGGGAGGAGGTGGTTGTCCAGGGAAAGCAGGGGCAGGGATGCTGGTGGCTCTGAGTCAGATGCGTGAAGCCGGGACCTGGTCCCCACACCCCCTCCCTGGGGGGGCTCACGTGGGCCCAGGATCCTGTAACCCTCCGAGGAGCCCCAGGGGAGACAAGCAGGCCTTGCCAGCCAGCCCCCACAGTCCACCTGCCTGAGGGTCCAAGCTGCTTATAAACTGGAACTCGCCATGACCTTGAGAGACATCTTCCTGTCCTTGGCCTCAGTCCCCTGAGGCCTCTTCCAGCCTTTGTCCCTGCTGGACCACTCGCCTGGACTGTCCCCCGTTTGCCGGAGGCGGGAACCCCAGCATCTGAAGCCTTCCTTTCAGCCCCTCCAGACTCAGCCCATGGGGCCTGCATCCCCCTCCCCCGGGGCACCCTGTTTCTCACTGGGGAAACTGAGTCTGTTCTCTCTCCCGCTGGAACTGGCTCTGTCTCACGCTGTGGGGGGAGGCTTTGGGAACTGCTTTCCGTTGTCTTGGTCTCAGCTTGCTGGTCTGTAAAGTGGGCACAATAATCACATCTAGCTTCAGTGGTTGTTACAGATGATTCCATCTCTCATTCCTGGTGGCTGAGCCAAGGAGAGGGGGAGGGCTTCGGGCACCCCAGCCAGCCCGGTCCCTATCTCAGAGCCTGCCCCTCCCCATCTCTCTGTCTGCACGGCGCAGCACAGAATCCCTGAACCTGGGCAGGGTCCTGGGGCTGTCCCAGCCCGGTTTTGCAGTTTGGAGGGAGGGCCTGGTTTGGGAGTGGGGGGACCCAGGGTCACTCTGAGTGTCAGCAGAGCTCACAGGGCTGGGACACACACAATCCCAGACCTGGTCCACCTCACCCCATGCATCGCTGTGGGGCCACCGGACCCCCTGTCCACTCTCCAGGCATCTCTCAGATCCCGGCTGCCCTGGGGGACGCCCTGAAGATGAAGAGAGGTGCGTGGGGGGGAGTGGTTAAGCGAGGTGGCCTCAGGGTGCAGGGTCTGGGACTGTGCCCTGAAGGAAGTAGGTGACCAGAAGACCTCCATAGGCACCTACTAGGGGGCGTCTAACTGGGTCCATTTCTCAGATGAGAAAAGTGAGACTCAGACCCTCACCTCCCACCCCACCAGTGAGTGAGGCAGCCCCGGTGAGGCCCATGTGGTCAAGTCCCCTGGTGGGACGTCTTGGGGGGATCTGTAAGATGCGAGGGCCCCCTGCCGCTCCAAGTGAGGTTTTTACGGAGTTCAGGGGCCCCTGGGCGGGCCTTAGGGAAGCTGCACACTGAGCCCTCCCAGGGGGCTGGGTTGACCCTGTGGGCTGGGCCCCTTCATGCTCAGACACAGCCCGCTGCCCCTGCCCCCTGGGATGGTGACTGCAGAGTGGGGAAGAGGCCAGAGGCAGGCAGTGCCGGCCTGACCCCGGGTGAGGGGCTGGTTTGCCTTTCCTGCTCCTTCCTGTCCCTTCCAGAGCCCCCAGCCCGGCCTGCCGCCCCCTCACCAGTATCTTGAACCCGGAGATAGTTCCCTCCGTGCCTCAGTTTCCATGACTCCCCAGCGAGACGAGGAGGAGGAAGACAACTGCCTCCACCTGGTATTAATTTTATATATATTTTCTGATCAGTTACAAAAAATACTTTTCCTCCAGAGTTGCAATTTAAACAATATTTGAAGACGGCCAAAGCGATCGACCAGCGGCAGTGATGAATTAGAGACGGTAATTCGAATTCATCGACCGCCCCGCCCCAGCCGAGAGTCCCCCCTCCGCTCCCCCAGCCCCTCTCCCACAATTCCTGCTTGAGCTCAAGCCAGAGAGGCTTCCGGGAGGAGGCGGCTGGCAAGCCTTACACTCCCGGGACCCTGGAGTGGGGTCGGAAGCGGAGGCCCCCAGTGGTGTTGGGGGCAGGGCCGCCCAGAATCTCAGAATGTTAGACCTGGAACTGGCTCCTGCCGCCTCCCCAACCGTTTACAGATGGGTAAACCGAGGCACAGAGAACAGGCAGGCACAGGGCCGTGGGGTGGACCGTGAGGTCTGCCCAGCCAGATTCCTCAGGTGCTTCACAGGAAATAAAGCCGCCCCTTGCCCCTGAGCCCCGGACTAGGGAAGGAGAGAGGCGGGGGTGGGGGGGGACCCAGGCTGAGGGACCCCACTCAGCGGCCTGGAGGTGGCTGGGCTCTTCCCCCCGGCGCCCGCCCTTCTCTGTCGCCGACTCTCTCCCCGTCTCTCTTTGTCTTTCTCCGTTCCTGCTGCGGCTTCTCTTTCTGTCCCCATCTTTGTTTCTGTGTTTCTCTGTCTCCAGTTTGGTCCTTTTCCTTTCTCTGTTTGTGTCGCCTTCTCCCTCCCTGCGGACCCCTGCTTCTCCCAGTCCGTCTCTCTGTGAGTCCCTCTGTCTGCGGGCCCCAGCGCGCGAGGTCAGCCCGGTGGCCGGTCCCGGAGCAGGGAGCGGGCAGGCCGGCGGCAGGCGAGGGCTGGGCCAGGGCCAGGGCTCAGCAGCCGCGGAGGGGTGAGCAAGGAGTCCTGCCGCGGGCGTGGGGGGGGCACGGGGGTGGCGGGGAACCTGGGGGCGCGCCAGGCCACGGTGTGGGGCACAGCATTGGGGAGGGGGACGCGCCCCGTTGCCCCCCGTAAGCACTACGATTTGCCGCCACTTAACCGCTTTTCATTTGCGCAGCGACCGGAACTAAAGGCCTCTGCGCTGCGCGGCGCCTAATTACCGCTCGCCTGCCGCCGCCCGGCCGCCCCTACCTCCCAGGCCCAGCCCCGTGGTGCAGCCGTGGCCCGGAGCGCCGGCGAGTTGCGGGGGCCACCCAGGGCCCGGGGCGCGGAGCAGGTGGGTCAGAAGGGACGCCCCAAGTGCGTCCCTGCCCGCTGGCACCACTCAGCCCGCCGCAGCCCGCCGCTCGGGACTCCGCGCCTGCCGTCTGGAGCCCCGGAAGGTGCGGCTGAGTGCGTGAATGGGCCGTGAAGTTACTGAAGGGGAGGGCGGTGAGAAAAATGGAAAGTGGCCTGTGTTCTCTGGGGGGCGCCCAAGTCAGACACCCTGTCCCCTTCGGTACCTGCACTGGGGACGAGGCCGAAGGTGGCTGCAGTGGTCTCGAAGAGTGCCACTTAGCGCACCAACCTTCCAGCTCTGGCCGTGGCCAGGGTACAGGGGTGTGTGCTCCGGTCCCTGATGTCACCTGTGTTGCCCACAGCAGGCTGTGGCCGCGTGTGCTGCTGTGACTGAGAGACCCCTGGGAGCACACCCAGGTCCTGAGACTGGGGGGGAGGGGCAGGACAGAACAGGTTTTGCCCTCACACAAGCCCTGTCTAGGTTCCTCATGCCATTTCTAGCTTGTCACCCTGGGTCAGCTGCCACGTAGGAGGGAGAAGCCTATAGGAGGCTCCGCTGGTCACCCCAACGGCCCACGGGGGAAACTGAGGCCGTGTGTGAGCGCAGGCTCCCCCCTGGTTGTCCGGTACGCGTGGGGGAGGGGAGGAAACTGCACAGACCCGTCTGCCTCCCTCGCTGGTCCTCCTCCCGCGCCACCCGCTCCCTGGGTGGACTCCAGGCTCCGATCCGTCCCTGCCTCCCCGCTCGCTGGGGGGGGGGGGGCGCAGCGCCCGGTTTGAGAGGCAGCACTCCAGCTCCTCTTGCCCCTGTGCGCAGACAAGCGATCGATCTGGCCACCGAGCCGGCTATTGTCCCCATGGCTGGGGCAGCCACAGCCCCCTCCCCCAGCGGCCAGGGAGAGACACCCCTCTCCAGGTCAGGCCCATTGTGGGGACGGCGGCAGGGGCTCTCCTGCACCCCACAGACACCCGGGAGAGGGGGGCCTGGCCAGGCGGCCTGACTGAGGGCAGGTGTGGACCCAGCTGTTGTCAGCTGGGAGGGGGGAGGGAGCGCGGTCCCCAGGGGGCCAGGGGCTGAGAGCCAGCCGGAGAGAGACGGACAGAGCACCGGAGAGTAGAAGAAAGGACGAGGAGCAGGAGCAGAACCAGAGCGAGGGAATGATAGACAGACAGCGGTCTGTCCCGACAGACAGGCAGAAATAAGGGAGACACAAAACGGAAAAGCCAGGCAGGAGGGCGCGCTCCCGAGCCAGAAGCAACCGCGCGCGCAGGGCAGCCGGCCGGGTGTGAAGGCCTCCGGGCCGCGGGGGCGAGGGTCCCCGGGGCCGCCCCTCCCCCGCCCGTTCTCGGGTGACCTTTGCCAGCGGCCGGAGCGGGGGAGGGGGCTATCGATCGCTGAGGCCGAGCTACAAAGAAGCGCGCGCTGGGGCCGAGGGCTGAGCGCGGGCCCGGCCCTGGCCGCCTCTGCCCGCGCCCGGTGCGCGGTCCGGGCTCTCTGCGGGGAGCTGGGAGCGCAGCCGGGGGCTCCTCGGGAGGAGGGGAGTGGCTCCCGGAGGGGACAGCAGCGGCGCGTCTGGGGCACAGCACCCCCGCGCCACACACACAATGAGCGACCTTGCAGGCTGCTTCGGGGATCCTCCCCACAGTGTAAAAGGAACCAGGGACCCCTCCCCGATCCCGAAGGGGTCGGGCGGGCTGTTGGTGGTGGTCGGGGGGAAGGCGGCACGATCCTTCTCTCCCTTTTGGCGACAGTACTAACGGGCCGGGGCACAGATCACGCTCCAGCCTCCCGCCAGGGAGTCCTGACCCAGCGGCCGGGCGCCCGGCCCCGGCCTGAGAAGGGGCTGGGGTGCCCCGCGGCCACTCGGCTGGGCGCCGGGGAGCCCTGAGCTGGAGCCCTAGGCTCGCCGCTGCGCGCGGCGCTCCTACCTGCGAGGCGCAGCGCCGACATGCGCTGGAACTCGGGCTCCTGCAGCCACTTCCACATCCTGCGGAAGGTCTCCCGGCCAGACTTGAGCTTGCTCCAGGGCTTGGGGTTGCGCAGGAGGTCGGAGAGCGTGCCCTGGGAGCGGCACAGGATGCGCTGCGCGAAGATGGCCTGCGGGATACTGTAGCGCTTCAGCTCGGCAGTGATGCGCTGCGCCACCTCCTTGGTGTTGATCTCCTCCGCCGCGGCGCCCGCTCCGGGGCCGCCGCCTCCCGCGCCCGGGCCGCCGCCGCCCGCGTGGGACCCGTGCGCCCCGGCGGCCGCCAGCCCGCCCAGCGGCGCCAGCAGCCCCGCGGTGCCCCCGCCGCCCGCGCCCCCGCCGCCGCCGCCGCCGCCGCCTCCGGGCAGCCCGCGAGCCAGCGCGTCCTCGGCGCGCCCCAGCAGTGCGGCGTGCGGTTCGAAGGCGGCGGGCGGCAGCAGCTTGTCCCCGGCCAGGTGGCCCGGCGCGCCGTAGGCGGCCAGCGGCGGCGGCGGCGGCGGCGGGGGCTGCGGGGCGCCGTGCAGGGCGGGCGGCAGCGCGTTGGGCAGAGGCGACAGCGGGGACCCCATGGCGGGCAGCTCCTTGCCGTAGGGCCCGTAGAGGTGGCCCACGGAGGCGAGCGCCGCGCGCTCGTCGCGCATGAGGGTGAAGCTACCGCTCACGCTGGCCGCCAGGCGCTGCGGCGGGGGCGGCGGGGGCGGCGCAGCCGCCGGGTGCGGGTGGGCGTGGGGGTGGCCGCCGTGCGCCCCGGCCACCGCCGCGGCCGCCGCGTGCTGGTGGAACTTGTCAGCCACGGCCGCGAGAGGCGGCAGGTGCTGCAGGGGCGTGAGCGTCGTGTAGGTGCCGCCCAGGCCGGGCGCCTCGCAGGCCATGCCCATGGCCGGGTGGAGCGGACCCGCCAGCTCCCCGCGGAAGTCAGCGCCGCCGCTCGCGCCGCCCGTGCCGCCCGCGCCCCCGGCGCCCCCGCCGCCGCCGCCGCCGTCCAGGAGGCTCGCCATGCCGGCCACCAGGCCCGGGCGCCCGGGCGCCACCAGGCCGCGGTGCTGCGCCGCCGCCGAGCGCGCGTGGCCCGGGCTCAGCAGCTCGCCCGCCTGCGCGTGGGCCACGCCGTGCAGGCCCCCCAGGCTCTCCAGGCTCAGCTCCATGCTCGGCCGCTCGCCTGCCGCGCGCGCTCCTCGGCGCCGGCCCGGCGCGCTCAAGGCCGCCGCATGGCCCCCGCCCGCTCCCCGGTGGCTGCGCGCGAGGCTGCCCGGCTGCGCGGCGCACCGCCCGGCCCGGCTGCGAGCGCGGCCACCAGGATGTGGCGGGGGAGCGGCCGCCGGCGCCCGGGCCCGGGTCTGACGTCAGCACCCCCGCCCACCCGCTCCCCTGGCCGCCGCCTCCCGCCGCCTCGCTCTCCGCCCGCTCCGGCCCCCTCGAGCGCCCGGCTGGCCGGAGTGGGCCGGAATCGGGCTTCTGGGGCTCCCCTGCCTCTGCGCCTGCCCGTGCCTCCCCAGGGCCAGCCGTGCACCAGGGCACAGCAGGCGGGGTTCCTAGGGCAGACTCCCCCGAGGTGGGCTGGGGCCCTCATCTCTGCCTCTCTTTTTCGGTGTCTCTCCCCAGAGGGTCAGGAAGGTTACTTTCCTGCCTGACGCCCCCCAGTCCGTCTCCAGGGAGCCCGTAGGAATGTGGCAGGGTGAGGGCCCAGGGTCCACCTGTAGTCCCCCCCCAGCACACTGCCCCCCCCCCCAAGGCAGGGCCCCTGCAGGCTCAGCTCCCCTGTCCGAACACTCTCCGGGAGCCACAGGCCCCTTCCCACCTCTCTGGGGGGGTCTGGGGCTGAAAAGCGGGGTCCTGGGGCTGGGTCTCCCCCCGTTTGCATGTCCGGATCTGCTTCCAGGTGTGGGCTCCTGGCCCTCAGTTTGCCCAGCTGCACACTGGAGCACCTGTCCTCAGGGGGGCCAGAGACACCTCCCACTTCCAAGTTCTTCTAGTTTCCTCCATCCCCAGTGTGGCAGCAGCTCAGGGGGTGACCCTTAAAGGGTCCGCGTCCTCTTCCAGAGCCCGGGGACAGAGGATGTGTCCTCCCACTTCTTAAGAAGCCCCAGCTTCCAACGCCAGGTTTTCTCCTGTGGGTGGGGGGCGAAGGCGCTCCTTTTCCTCACCCCCTGGAGACACTAGAGGCCCAGGGACCCCTGGGAACCAGGGGGAACAGGGAGCCTCCCACACTCAGAGCGAAGTCCCCTTCCGTGGTCCCTCTGCTGGGCTAAGATGCATCCCTGTGACCAGGCCAGACCCCAAAGGGCACCCCTGTCTCGAGGCCAGAGTGGGGGACGGAATCCCGAATCAACCCCCCCCTTCCTCCTTCCCCAGATCATCTGCCACACAAGGTAACCTCTGTGTGGGGGCGGGGACTAGTGAGGCCTCTGCTGAGCACCCCCCACTCCCATTTTGGTGGGAAGGATGTGGGCTGTAAGCTTCCAGGGGAAAGAACACCCCAGCAGGGAGCCCCCCACCCAGAAAACCCGCTGGCCCCTCCCCCACCCCTCCCCTGTGGATGTGGACCAGCTGCTGAGCTTGTCCCCCCCCCCCCAATGCAGAGCCCTTTCTGTGTCTACTTTCCCTTCCTCCATGGGGAGGAGAGGGCTCTCCTGGCCACCATGGTGGGGGAGGGAGGGGTGTTGGGGGGCCTGGGTGACCCGGACGCAGATTGCAGGGATCAGACAGTGGGATGGCCTGATCCACCTCCTGGGGTGGGATAGGGCTAAAGGGGACCCGTCAGTGCTTCGCGCTTAGGACTCAGCATTTAGTAGCCACCTACTGTTTACCAGGCACGCACTCTTTCCTCATCCGCCCTGAGCCGGTGTCCAGCCACCATTCTCCGTGTGCCTCAGGCCCGAGGTGGAGAGCACCATGGCCTGGATTGGCCTTGGTTCCCCCGTGTTGTGCAAGCGCTAGCGTGGCCTGGGGTCCAAGTCCATGGCCTTCTCCATCCTGGGGTTTCTGTGGGATTCCAGGTTACACATTGTCACACCCATCTTCTGGGTGGGAAGTCAGGGAGAGGGACAGGTCCAGACAACTTGACATCCCCCACCCCATGCAGATGGAGTCTAGGAGCCGGGTTCCACAGGGCTGAGCCCCAGCCTGAGCCCCCCAGTCCTACCCTCCAACTATCACAGATAATTAAAAATAATCGTGGGATCTAAAAATCAATCAGCCTCCATAAAATGATCGCATCCCAGGCCCAAGTGGCAGACCAGGCCGGGCGGAGGAGTCGGGGCGGGGAATACAAAGGTGGAAGGCAGGAGCCCCCAAGGCGCGCCCACGGATGCTCCACGGGGGGCCTGGCCGCGGGGCCTTTTGCTTCCTTCTCCCGCTCAGGAGCACTGCTTTTTTTTTAATAACAAGCATGTGTGGCTTTTGTAACGAAGAAAGCGTCCATTTTGAAAGAAAAGACGCCAGCCTGTGGCTTGGAGACTGAGCCCCCTCAGCTCTGCGGCCTCCGGACACCCAGGACTCCGCAGGGCCAGGGGCAGGGCCGCGGACCCCGCGCAGGCAGCCCCCCCACCCCCTCCCGCCTCCTTCACGCTGGCCTGGACTTGGACTCCCTCGGGGAACAGGGATCTGGCTCCCCACAGAGGCTGCGCTCCTACCGGGAGACTGAACAAAAATTTGCCGGCATCCAGCGAGGGAGGAGGCCCCCTGGAACCCCTGAACCAGCGTCCCCCACCAGCGGCCTTTTAGTAATTAGTAAAATAGAATTGAGCCGGCTTCGGGGCAGGAGGGTGGCTCAGGCCCTGATCGATCTTGGGTCATTAGGCAAATTGTGGCGGGGGAGGGGTGGGCCGGATGGGGGCGGGGAGACCCCCGTTCTCGCTCCTACAGGGACCTTAGCCACCTCGAGGATGCTCTCAGTATCCGCCCCCCCCCCCGGAAAATTGGAGATGGACTCTGGGACATCCCGTGTGCTGGCGCTGGGCTGCCCCCTGGCCGATGGCCACCCTCTCTGTGCCCAGTTCGGACCTTCTCCCCACCCGGAGAGCCCAGCCATGTCGCGGCTCCAACCACACCCCCCTCCCAAGCTCAAAACTCCATCCACCTCCTCTCTTCTGGTTCTGGCTCAACATTGAGGCTACAAATTGGAGGGGGTGTACCCAAGATTTTCCCTTGCAGAGGCTCCCCTAGATCCCTCCATGGTCCGTGGCTAATTTTGCAATTTGATTTGTCCCCACGGAAATGGAGGTCATCGGCCGCTGCGCACCCCTGTTTTTATTAGAGTAAGGTCTTAATAACTAGAGGCTACGAATATCCCCCTCCAGCCGCGCCCGAGCCTGACATCCGTGCCCGCCCCTAGTTCCAGTCCCGCAAACCTGCGGGCACCCCCAACTCCTGGCCGGCGCGCACCTGTAGGCCGGCCCCCTCCCGCCGGACTTTGGCGCCTTCGTTCGGGCGGGGTCATTGGACTTCATTTAGATTTTGGGGGGAGGGTGCTGGGCTTTTCAGCCCTGGCCGGGGGTCCTGGAGGGGCTGTGCGCGCTGCCCGGGGAGGTTCCAATTTCAAACACTGGGCGCGGGGACATTCCGAGGGCCGGCCCTGGGGCGCCACGACGCTGGGGCTTCGCCCCTGGCGGGCCGGACGTCCCGAGCTTCTCGCCCGCAGTCGGCGGCGCCCGAGGGCGCTGGCCCCCGGGGTGGATGCTCCCGCGGGCGTGTCAGGGACAGCTGCGCTCGATCGATCCCCGGCCCGGCCCGCTGCCCCCGCCGCAGCAGCGGCTCCATCGAATCCTCATTGCTCCCGGGCCGCAACGCCCGCCGCGCTCTCGGCAAACATGCTCTTGTTTGCGCGGGGGGCCCGAGCTGGGCCTTCGCGGGGCGCAGGAGCGTGTGTGTGTCCCTGGGGCCCCGGGTCCTCGTCCCCTCCCCTGCCGGCCCGGGAGTTACAAGAACACAGTTAGAGGAGGGACTCCCTCCCCCCACAGCATCACACTATACTCTGGGGTGGGCTGTCGACCCGGACGCGGAGGAGCCGCAGGGCGCCCCGACCTCCATCCCTGCCTCGGTTTCCCCATCTGGAGAGTGACCCGCAGGGGCTGAGGGATCCCAGGGCGCCTGAGGTCTGCCTGCTCTCTTCCCTCCGCCTCCACTTGCTTCGGCTTCCTCCGAGCGCAGCCTGCGCCGCGCGGGTCCCAGTCCGGCCGGGGGGCAGAGCCTGGGGCGCCTCCCTTGTAGATAGGGTAAGGCCCAGTTGGAGGGCCCGGGAGAGAACGCGCCCCACCCGCCGTCAGGCCCCGAACCCGCTTCTCTCCGGTCTGTGGAGGTCGCCCCTCCTTCAGGAGCTAGAGAGGAGTCTGCGGGTCTGCCCAGCATTGAGCAGTCGGGGAAACTGAGGCCAGGCCCGCTGGACGCGGGTTGAGGCCTCCAGGAGGAAGAGGGAGGGGACAGGGAGGGCCGGGGAGCGCGAGGGCGCCGCCCCGCCCCGCTGCGCCGACCGCTGGGGGCCCGGGCTCGGCCGGCGGCGGACTTCCCCGGCGCAACGAAACCCGCGTCGGGCGCGCGGCTCCAGAGAGGCCCACGCGCCACCCCCGCCGCCAAGCTCCCGGCCTCGGCCCCTAAGGGAGACCCCCGCCCCCTCGCAGCCCTCAGCGCCCTCCGGTTCTTCCCGGAAGGGAGGTTCCTTCAACAATTAAAAATGTAAATATGTATGTAGATTTAATCCACGACGCTCTCGGCCTTGCAGAAAGGGGTGCGCGGATCCCGGAGCCGGGGGCGCGCGGGGCGCGCCGGGCGCGGCGGGTGGGTTGGCGGAGGCTGGGGGCTGGAGGGGGCTCCGGCCGGGCTGCGCCTGGGCCGCCCTCGGGACGCTTTCAGGAGTCGCCTTGTCTGGGGTCGCGGCGCTGGCTCTGCGGACCCCAGCAGGCCGTCTTCGACACCCCGGGAGTATGCGGCCTCAGGACCCCCCACCCCGCCCCGGCTCCCCACGCGGAGGCCGGCAGGACCGGCCTGGGAGAGCGCCCACCTTCCAGACGCCGGAGGAGGCCCCAGCACGACGCCCCTCCTGCTCCAGGAGGTGGGGGGGGGGGCTCCGCCCCAGGTAACCCCGGGCGGCATCCGGCTGCGGAGCCTCGCCCTTACCTGGCGCCCCATTAACGCACCATTTATCTGAACACATGGCACCTTTCCGCTTGGCCAGGAAGTCGGGGGAGGCATCCCCACAGGGCTGGCTGCCCCCAACACCCTTGCTGCCTCCCTGGGTGTTGGGGGGTCCCTCTCAGAGGGATCCTGGGAAGTTGAGACTGGGGCCCCGGGGGGGGGGGGGGGGGCACACCCACCAGGCAGAACCTATGAGTCCAAGCTGGTGGCGGGGAGCTGGGCCGCTCGCTGCTGAGCAGACCTGGCAGCGCAGACCCACCACACTCCCTGTGCATCTCCTGGGCTTGGGGAGGGGCCAGACTACAGGGCCCTCCTTTCTTCTGAGTAAGGGCTGGGGGGAGGGCAGCAGCCTTCCCAGCTGGAGGACTTGGATGCTGGGTTTTGTGGGGTGTGTAGGAGTCCCGTCAGGTAGGTGAGTCAAGGAACGAAAGCCCGCTTGGGGTCTGGGGAAGAAGTGGCTGGGCTGGGAGCTTGGCCTTACCCGTCCCCGGTTCCTCACAGGCCAGGTTTCCTGCATTAAGGAAGTATTTGTTGAATGAGTCAATGAGATAAAGCGGGAGCAGAGTGGGGGCTGGTGTCGGACCGAGCCTTCAGTGCCAGCCAGGGGAGGCCAAGCAGAAGAGGGCCGGGAAGCCTTTAGGACAGCTCCTTCCACACTCGGCTGGCACAAATGGAGCTCATGATAGAGGCCGTGGGGAGAGAATGAACCTGACCTCCTGCCACGAGGGGGTGCGGTTGGGGGGGCGAACTGTTTACTCCTGAGCCCGGCAGGTGCGTCCCACTGAGGGGAGGAGGCCCTTCTCCCTTCAACCGCAGCTGCCTCGCTCCTTCCTGCCCAGGAGCTGGAGCGCGTCCCAGATTCCCCTGGGGAGTAAGGCACCGGCAGAGCCCCAGGTCCGCTGCCTGCCCCTTCCCCATTGTGACTTCTGCAGGCTGGGGGAGCTGGAGCTCTGCGGCAGCCACTCTAATTATACCCACTTTCCAGATGAGGAAACAGGGGCCTGGGGGTTCTGGGATCCGCCTGAGCCCCCCCCCGCCAGCCATGACCCAGGCACCATCTGCAGGACTGGGGGGCCCGGCTGCTGTCCCGGCTGGCCTTGTGGGTTCCAGCTACACAGAACATCCCTCTGACCTAGTCCTTTGGACAATCTCAGAGACCCCCATGCCCCACAAGTGTGGGGGGCAACAGCAAGAGACCAGAAGGGACAGCCCTCCCGCACTTGCGGGGGGCCCCTCTCCAGGACTGGGCTGCCCCCTGCCCGGATGAAGGTGGGGGGGGTCTGCGAAGGTCCTGGAGCCTCCCCTGCCCCTCACCAGCCAGTGACATGTGAAAGGGACCCAGAAAGGCAAGGGTCATCCTCCCCTCCCCTTTTCCTCCTGGAAAAGGCCACCCCCACCTCCCCCGCCACACCGTGAACGCTGGAGCCAGATCCTTGGGGGAGCCCCAGGCGGCGGAGAAGCAGAGCTGGGCGGGGGAGGCCGAGGGTGGCCTCAGTTTCTCCCACCGGTAGGGGAGGGGGAGCCTTGAGGCTCCTCCTGTTCGCCTCCCTTGCCCCTCCCCTCCCCCACTCTCGCCTCCTCTCTGGCCTCTCCCCTTCCCCCCTCCCCCTCCCCCGCGGCAGACAGCTGTAACTGTGGGGCCGCCCACCTCCCTAACGAGCACCGGTCCCCCTAGAGCCCCCCCAGAGCCGTCCCCCTGGCCTCCCTCTGTAATTGCCTCCGTAATAAATCCCGCACTTCGGCGGCAGGAACGGGGAGGGGGCTTCCCTGTCTTCCTCCCCCTCACCCCCCTCACTTTTAAAAAACACAAACACAACACAACATTCTGTTATTATCGAACTCGCGGGGCCTCAGAGGCGTGAAGACAGGCCTCTCTCGGCAGCCTCTCCGGGGACCTGGCAGAGAGAACTTCCTCCGGCCCCCGCCCCCCTCACCCCTGCCCAGAGGGGAGAGAGACAGCAGGATTACCCGGTGGAGTGAGAAACTGGGGGCATCGTTCGGGCACAGGCCCGGCCGTCAGGAGGGTCCCGCGACGCGGGGTGGTCGCAGCACCTGCTGGAAGGAGAGGGGCTGGGAAGGGTCGAGGGTCCCCCGGCGGACCCCTCGCTCGCCATCCAGTGGGGAAACCTCTCAGAGCAGGTGCCCCTCAGCTGCGCGGGACAACAGGGAAAACCGAAGACCGTCGGAGCGCAGGTGCGGAAGGAGAGGTGGGGTGCAGGTGGGTGTGCGTCGGCCGAGCCCTGGCCTCGCGCCCCCCCCCCCCCCCCCCGGCTGGCCAGGGGCTTCCTTCCCTCCCCCATCTCCTGCGTGGGGAGACTGAGTCCCACCTCGGCTGTTTTGTGGGGCTGCTGACCCCTAACCTTGGGGGTGCCATCCTCCTGCGGGTGCCGTGTTGCCCGGGGATGAAGGGCGCGTAGCCGAGCACCTTTTGGTTCCACAGCCTTCGCCCCTGCACAGTCCGGGGCACGTTGTGGGTCCCGGAGCAGCAGCCCTTACACGCATGCCTGACCGTCCAGAGGCTCCGTTTAGCTGTGAAATGGGCATAAACTACATGGCGTGAACCCGAGCGCACCTGCTGGATGATTAGAAATTGCCTGTGACAGGCAAGCCACCGAGCTGTGTCCTTGGCCCAGACCGAGGGAGCGAAACCAGGTGGGCGGTGAGGGCAGAGGGACCCAAAGGACCAGGGCCTGAGCCTGGGATACCAGCTGGGCCTGGGCGGTGGGCAGGGGCGGGGACAGGCAGAGGAGCTCCTCCTGCTGATGGCCTCTGAGCTATGCACTCAGAGTGTCGTGCCTCAGTTTCCCCATCTGGAAAACGGGGGTCACGTTGAACTGTTGTGAACCCTACAATTAGGCGCACAGACCCGGCCCTGGGGTATGCGAAGGGCTCACACGCCTTAGTCGTTCTGATGCAAACCTGGGTCTGAGTGTGGAAGGGTGCGCTGGGCCAGAAAGACGCAGCTCAGGAAAGAGGCTCCGAAGGGGGTGCTCTGAAGGGGGTGCTCGGGGAGTCTGCGGACAGCACCCCAAGTCGGCCCTGTGCTGACCCCACCCTATCCCGTGAGGTCTCCTCTGCTCCCAGCACTGCGGGCTCCCCTCCAGTGGCCTGTGGTTTCTCTCCCCAGCCTGGGAGTCCCTGGACCAGACTCCGAGGGTTTGGGGTGCCCCGGTGTCCCCCACATGGCGGGGGCATGTGCCTGGGAGGTCCGCTCAATTGCACCCGGGGCGCTGGGTCAGGGCCCATCCAGTTCACGAGGGCAGCTGACCACACAGCGTGAGAAAGCACAGGCTGCGGCTGTCCCTTTCCCCCTGGGACTCGGGAGGGCTGCTGGGCCAAGCCAGCCGGTTCCACAGCCGAGCGTCCTGGGCGGGCTGGTGCGTGGACTTCCCAGGCCTTCTCATCCTGCCTTTCCCTGAAGCGGCATCACCCTCCCCGCCGCGGGTCGGCGTGTGGGCAGAGGCCCGTTGTGGACGGTCATTCATGCCACATCCCACGACCCAGCTCTGGGTTCAGGACAGGGGAGGGGCCGCTGCCCTGCCATCTTCCTGCTGCTCCGAGCAACCTGCTCCGGGCCCCTTTGTCTCTGCGGGTGTTTCCACTGAAGGCGTCCAGTGCCCGTAGCCCGAGCTCTCAAACCCGGTCATCTGGAGTCCAGACCGGCTTCTGTCCTGGTTCTCTACTCCGTGCATTTGCTGGGTTCCTGGGCTCGTTCTCACAACGGCTCTGGGTGGCATCGCCCTGTCCACACCAGGGAGGGTTCAGCAAGCGTCCTTCTCGGTCTGCTTGGGGTCCGGAGAGTTGAGGTCGAGACACAGAGAGGCGAGGGCGCCTGAGAAACAAAGGAGACGAGACATGGGGAGACAAGTTAGTCCACTAAACCCACATCAGGTGGTGTTAAACCCTTGACACAGGTGGAGACAAGTTAGTCCACTAAACCCACATCAGGTGGTGTTAAACCCTTGCCACAGGTGGGCCAGGGCATTGGCTCTGAGCTTCCCGGCGGGCAAAGCAAAAAGAGAAACACTTGCAAATGTGTACATTTCCATGGCCAATCACACTTTTGTAGCCTTCTCTTGCTGGCCTTGCAGAGGTAAGCTGCCGTGGTATTCGGGGTCTGGAGGGAGCCACCCGGTGGGAGACGGCTGGCGGGTCCCCGTGACCGAGAGCGTCCCACTCCCAGACAGCAGCCCGGAAGGAAACGGGGACTTCAATCCTACAGCCATGGGAGTTGAACCCCGCCGACCACGATGTGAGCGTGGACAAGGCCCTGGAGCTCTGGAAAGGGTTTCCGCTGGACTGGCACCTGACTGCGGACGGTGGGCCAAGCAGAGGACCCCCAGACCATGCCCAGACCACCGACATCTGGAAACTAAGCCACGATAGGTGCGTGTGGCTTGACGCCGGGAGAGGCGTGTGTGTTTCTTACGCAGCAGGCGCTAGCGAGCACATGGGCACGGCTCTTGCTGGCTGCGTGTGGTCTGCCGGTGGCCGAGCCAAGTCCTCCTGCTCCTCAGTCAATCACACAGATGTTCTTTATGGACTCCTACATTCAGTGAGTGCCTACTGTGTGCTGGGCTCTGCACCAAACTTTTGACCTGGGTCTTCTCGGCTCACTCCTCTCCAGCTGCAGGAAGCTGGGATGTCTATCGTGCTGATTATCCAGATGGAGAGACTGAGGCGGAGGTTTCAAGGAGCCTTCCCAGAGCACAGAGAGTAAGTGGGGCGGGGACTCGTGTGGCTCCCGAGCCCCCGGCGGCCCTCCCCTGGAGGTTTGGGTCATGTCTGCATCTCAGCAGACAATTGGCCAGCTTCCCCTGTCGCAGGGGCTCTCAGAGTAAGAACCCCACCTGCTGAATCCGTGCGCCTCCGTGTGGGGTATGTCCAGGTGTGGGGGACTGGCTGTCTGGCCTTCCGTGAGCCGTCCAGGGGATCCCCACATGCTTACATTTGAGAACCACGGAGAGAGCACATTCTGCTCTGTCATGCCTCAGGACCTTTGCACAGGCTGTTCCTTCCAGAGGAAGGCTGAGCTTCTCACTGTCCCTCTTAGCAGAGGCCACTTGCCCTGGTCCTCTGGGTCCCGTTTGCCATCACCACCTCAGGGAAGCCCTCTGGCTCCCCTAGTCAACCAGCCCTTCGCTGTTTTATGATCTCAGCCTTCCGTGTTTCTCCTACAGTGGTCTTATCACGACTTGTGCTGCTGTACTTTTGTCCCGGCAGTATTTTGCTCAGCACCTTTCGCTCCCCCCAGTCTGTGAGCCCCAAGAGGACAGAGGCTGGGGTATGCACAAGTGGTGGCAGTGGCCCCGATGAATGGCACCCGGCCTGGTATGTGGTAGCGTGTGTCGTCACCGGGTGACACACAGTGAGAGGACGGACGGACGGACGGACGGGCCTCCCTACCTCCCTGCCTCTCAGTCTCCGGGAGAGAAAGGAAGGCCCGTTTCAAACAACCTGAAATGTATCTCAGCCTGGAGCCGCAACACCAGCTCCCCCCGCGGGGCGGATCGACCCACCGAGGGCAGCGAGTGTCTGGCTTTGTGCAGGAGGAGGTGGGGGGCTCGCGGAGGGCGGGGGCTGCGCCCACCCGCTCGGCGGCGCCCACGCCCCCCCACTCTCCGCAGGGTCTGGCGCTGGGGGCTGGGGGGCTGGTGTGCGGCTTGCACAGCAGCCAGGCTGGAAAAGCCCTCTCGACACACAAAAGCAGGAAAGGCACATTAAGCCCATTATCAATATTTTGCCTGGAAAAAATACAAAAAGCATTTTCTTCTCTGAAAAATTAATATCCTGGAAGGGGGGAGGCTGGGTTTGATGTCTGGTGAACGGAGGGAGGGTGACGCTTTGGTCCCCCCCGAGCGGGTGCCTGGGTCCGTCTGTGCAGCCCTTCCCCCCGGCGCGCGGCGACCCCCGCCCACTCCTCATCCTCAGGGCTGAGCCCGGCCTGGGCCTCCGTGCACCTCCTTCCTCCGCTGGAGCGGGGAGCCCTCCCGGCTCTTCATCTCTGTCCCGACGGCTGCTGTTCCCTCGTCCCCCGCCTGCCCCAGGAGACTCTTACCCCACCTGCAGAGCCCACACCCACGGCCCTTCCTCTGTGTACCTTCCCCTCCCCTCCCAGATGGGGCCCCTGCTGCCCGTCCCACCCCAACCCCTGCGCCGTCACTCCCCTCCAGGGACCCCCCCCCCCAGCCTGGGGCTTCCGAGAGCCGGGCCAGAGCTGGGGCTCTGGGACCATGGCATGGCCTCCCCTCTGCCCCGCAGGGTGGGTCAGTCCTTGGACCATCGTGGGTGACAGTGCTGCCCCACCAGAGGCCTTCTTCCCTCCCCGCCTCCCCCTGCCCAGGAGGCCCTCGGGCCTGGAGAGAAGGTTCTGGAATCTGGCCGCATTCTTCTCCAGTCTAGTTTCCCCTTTTGTAACAGGAGGTTGGGATCCGATTCGACATTTTGGAAACATCATGCCCTTGTGCCTTCAGCCGGCCCGGGCCCGAGCCCCTTCCCCGTGCAGACTTTGCAGGGCTGGCCACGCGGAGGAAAGTCGCCGCCCACACCCGGAGACTTGATCTGGGCTGCTCCGGCCTCCTCCCCAGCTCCTGGGGACGAGGCAGTGTTTGGACTTTAGTGAGGACACTGAGGCCCAGGAGGACCCAGCGGACCCCGCAGGGAGCAGTGGGGTCTATCCAAGGGACAACTGAGGTGGGGGGTCCTGTTGTGGACTCCCTGACCAATGGGGACCCCTCCAGAGCGCCGGAAAGAGCGGGAAGCTGTTCTTGGTGCTGAAGCCAGAATCAGAGGCTCCGGGCCTGGATGTTGGAGGTTCCCCCTCTCGCCGCGGGACTCAGACTCCATGGCCACCTCCCTGGGCAGGCGGGACGGCCCAGTGCAGTCACTTGGGGCCTGTCTGCAGTCCAGGTCATGCCTACTGCATCCCGAGGGGCTCCCTCCAGCCCTGCACGCAGGCTCGTCCCACCCCATCCCTACGGCTTCTGTGTCCTCACCGGATCCTGCCCGGCCCCTCACACCGGCTCAGCCCTGGCCCCACAGGGCTGGGGATCCCTGAGACGATCTCTCCCTCTCCCCCAGCTGGGCAAACAGAGGGGGGGTCTCTGCATCTGGACATTACCGTGGGACCCACACAGCCCCCGGGCCCTCTGTGTACTCCTGTCCCCCACCTCCAACCTCACGCTTTGGAGGAGCTGGAGCCGGGGCTCCAGTAATCTGGGAGGACTTCCTGGGAGAAGTGGCCCCGCCGGAACCTAGACAGGGAGCAAGGGGGACTGATTTACCTTCCACCCCCCACCCCCCACCCTTGAGCTGAGCTGGGAAGCCTGAGGAGGGGGCAGCGTCTCATCCGCACTGGGGAGGAAAGAGCGGAGCTCGTTAGAGGAGGGACGTAGCGCGCAGCTCCGCGGGGGCGGGGGGGGGGGAGGCACCGACAGGAGAGAATATTTTATCGAGGCGGCTGCGATCTCTCTTCCAAGGCCAGTGGCCTCTCAGATATTGAGTATCCCTGTCGATGCCGGGAGCTGTAAGTGGAGGGAAAAAATCGCTTAATGGGCTGCTTGAGCCTCACTCAGGTGGGTGGGTGCCGGGAGGCTGAGAAAAGAAGGTGGCGCTGGGTGCTTGTGGGGCCTCTGCTCCCCCTCCCCGGGCTTGGGGGCTCAGGGAGGGGGCTCCAGACGGCTGTAGCCTCTGTTTGGTTTCATCCTCTGCGAGATTGCTCCAAGGATCCTCGCTGCGCCTGCTGTGCACACAGGGCACAGGGGAGCTCACAGACTGCGGCGGCAGAGCTTACAGCACGACCCACAATAACAGCGGCTAAGGGTGGGGCTGGGGGCCGGAGAGGTGGGGAGGGCTTCCCTAAGAAGTCAACCTTTGCCCTGAAATCCGCAGGTGGAGCAGGCGTTAATTAAGTGAAGAGAAGTGGAAACAGCATTCTAGGTGGTGGCAACAGCATGTGCAAAGGCCCAGCGGTTGGAGGAGCTCGGGGTTAAGAGGGGCTGCACTATTGAGAGGGAGGGGCTGCCAGGACTATTATTTCCTAGTGAAAACAAGCGCTGTTTTCAGGAGAAGCAGATGATCACATCCCCGACAGAGGGGAACTGAGCTGTAGCTATGAGCTGCCCCTGCCTCCTTCCCGCCCAAAGATGTTGAACTAGGAGGAGTGGAGGCCAGTGGTCAGGGGTCTCAGGGGACAGGAGAGCCTCCGACAGGGTCACCCAAAGCCAAGATGGGGTGATGACCGGCCTTCCCTGTCACCGTCAGGAAAGCCGAATCACAAAATAGGGATCTGCACCTTTGGTTACATCTTCTGTTTTTGAGCAAGTGATCGGTGCACGGGGGACAAAATGTAAACCATGACAACAATCACACAGGGAGAAGTAAGCCTCCCCTGCGCCTCACCCTCCTCGGCCACCCCGTTCCCGCGAGGAGTACGAGCGCACGGGCCGCTGTGCCCGCTCTCAGATCCCGGCATTCTCCACATGCTTTTGGGCACCTGTGCCTGGTTTCGTTTCGTTTCTTTCCTTTCATTTCTTCCTTCCTCCATTTCTTTCTTTTTAAAGATTTTATTTATTCAATAGACAGACAGAGATCGCAAGTAGGCAGAGAGGCAGGCAGAGAGAGAGGGGGAAGCAGGCCCCTAGCTGAGCAGAGAGCCCGATGTGGGGCTCGATCCCAGGACCCTGCGATCATGACCGGAGTCAAAGGCAGAGGCTTTGACCCACTGAGCCCCCCAGGCGCCCCTCTTTTTAATTTTTTCAAAAGACTCTTCCTTTGAGAACAGCTTCGGGCCAGCGGCGTGTGGGGGCTCTCTCACGCTGTCCCCTCACTTTCCTCCATTGCTAACGGTGTGGCGCACTTGTCATAATTCATGAACCACTATTACACGACATTATTCATGGTTATGGTGTGAATTGTGTCCCCCACAGAACTGCCAACGCAGCCTGATTTAGAAAGAAGGACTTTGTATCTGACCGGGTTAGGACGAGGCCATTTGGGTGGGTCTTAATGTGACAGGCCTGGTGTCCTGGTAAGAAGGGGATGTTTGGACACAGATGCACACCTGGGGAGAAGCCATGTGACCATGTGGACAGAGACTGGGGGACGCGTCTGCAAACCGGGGGATACTGAAGGTGGCCAGCAAACCCCAGAAGCTGGGTGAGCCTGGGACGGCGTCTCCCCCAGGCCTCGGAGGAACCTGAGCCCGGCCCGGGACTCACGGCCGCAGAGCTGGGAGAGGGGGTTTCTGTTGCTTCAACCTCTCCTTTGCGGGCAGCCAAGTCAATAAGTGCCGCTCTAAGCCTCTGGGGCAGGTTTGCAGGGACACGCGTTGCCAACTCCTTTGGGACTGGTGGGCTTTTCACCAGGTAGGCTTTGGAATATATAGGGCTTCGCCTCTGTGCTGTGCCCGGCCTGTGGCTGCCCTCCCCGATGCCCTGTTGCTGGCGCTTCGGGGTGTTCCAGACGGTTGCTGGACCGCGAACACCGCGGGGACATGCTCTTCCGTGCGTGTACCCGTGGGATAATTTCTAGTGGAACACACGGGCCGGGGGAATTCATTTACCTTTTCTTGAGCACCTACTGTGTGCTCGGCCGGTTCTAAGGGCCCCGTGGAGAAGGCGGAGGAGGGAATGCTCTTGTCCTCGCCAACCTGGCGTCTTGCATGTGCCCGTGAGGTGTGTGAGGTGTTGGCACATGTGCCTCCCGGAAAGTTCCACTCCTACTGACACAGTCACCGAAAGCATATCGTTGTAATTGTGACTGTGTGTGAGACACGGGGCTCTGAGGGGGTCCCAGGGTCCCCTCTCCTCCTCGACTGATGGAGGTAGGGGTGGGGGCACCGGGCCCAGGTCCCTGGAGGGGCAGGAGAAGCCAATCAGCAAACATGTCAATCACTCGATCCGTCGAATTGGGTTAATAAAGCAGCCAGATGGGGAGATGACTTCGGAAATCCATGCGCCCAGCCGTGTCCAACGGGGACAGCGTCCGAGGGCAGCTGACCCCCCGTCTTGGCTGGCGTGGTGATGGTCTGAGAGACACACCCTGGGGTGGGGGCGCCTGCTGTCTCGGCCTCGGCTCCTCCCATCAAGGGGGCCTCCACACTGGTAGTGGTGTCAGGGTGCTGGGCACAGGCGGCCTGGGCGGGTAGCTCACGGCACGGGGACGCCTGTCCCGCTGTCCTGTCCCGGGCTTCCTCGGGCAGCATTCACCACATGAACGTCGGAGCAGAACCGCGGAGAGTTCTCCAGGAGAGGCGCCGGGGGACCCGCGAAGCTGAAGCTGGGGTCCGAGGGCAGGTGGGCAGGTGAGCAGAGGGCAGGGAAGGGCCACAGTCCCCCCGGTGGGGACAGCAGCTGCAGGAAGTGGGGAGCTCAGGCACACTCACACACACGTGCAAACACACACGTGTTCTCACATACGTGCACACGCACGCACACAGATGTCTACACCAGCGTGTGCCCCCACCCATGCTCTCTCACGTTTGTGCCACACTCACACACACCCTTCCATGTTCACGCACACACATACACACCTGCGAACACCAAAGATAAATACGGAGGCATCCGGGCCACACACACGCACCCAGTCACACCTTACACTTACACGTTACACACGCACAAACACGCACACACACCTAACACACACACAGGTGCGTGCAGCTTCCGCCCCCCCCTCACTCCCAGACACAATGCGTGCACCCCCACTCGGGCCCATTTGCCCACACGCACGCAGGCCCCCACTCCCGCGCACGCACGCACATGTGCACACCCTCACACTCGCAGTCCGCTGGTGCAGTCCTACACGGAGACGCACACGGAGTCACAGTCCCGCTCGGACACACTCACTCACGTTCGCTCAGACCCGCGTCGAGCCCTTCCCATGTTACAGACCCAAGCGGCCATTTTCAAAACAGCTCGTCCTTTGATAAATCTCAGCGTTTCCATCTTGCACACGAATTGGCTAACCTCCGCCTCCCTCCCCCTCCCCACTCAATAACCAGGTTAAAATAAAAATTGAATTCCAGCATCTGCTTTCCAAAATCCCCCCGCCCCCCCGCACCATCCACCGGTCAATGCAGCCTTCCTCAGCTGTTAAGAATTAGAAATGCGAAGGCCGCCGAAGGCCGCTGCACGCTCCTCCCGTGCGCTTGCATGGAAATAAAACAGGGGAAGTGCAGAATGCTGGCGGGGGTGACCTGGGGGCTCCAGCTCTGCACAGTTTGCAAGGGGCACCAAGGCCAGGGGGCACCCCGCCCGGAACGGAAGGAGCCCCGCTGAGTTCAGCCGGGCGGCCTTGGCCCTCTCCACTTTCTTCGGCGCGGTGCGGGCCATGCCCTGCGAGGTGCCCCTCGGCGAAACCCACAGGTGTGCCGGTGTGTGAGTGGGGGTAACCGGGGCCCGGTAAGTGCATCTCGCCGCCCCGCGCTGGGTGAAGTAGGCATCCAAACCGCTGTGTGCACTGATTAAAACAACGACACCCATTCATGGCGAGGAATTCGGTCTCTTTCCGCCCCAGGAAAGAAGCACTGTTTCCCCCACACAGGAAACCCTGGTGTTTTAAAAACGGCATCTTCATCTTTGCGATAAACTTTCCTTGGACCACATTCCCGTGTTCAGTTTTAGAAAACCCAGCTAGGGGCTGGAGGCTTTGGGATTTTGTGTTCGGACTGAGCTGGAAGGTTTAGGGCACCCCCCCCCCAAACCAAGGTCTTCCCTGAAGTCTGCAGCGGGGAGCCTGGGCCTCGCCCTCCCGGACTTCCGAGCGGGGCTGGTGCCCTTTGACCGCCAGGCCACGCTGGACTGGAGGCCGCCGTCCCCCCGCACGGGGCCGCGGGGCGGCGAGTGCGTGGACTCGCGTGCTGGCTTTCTGGGGGCGCGGGCTGAGTGGGGGCTCCGAGGCCCGGCCACTCTTCTCGGGGACTGTCCACCCCCCCGGCCTCGGGTCGCGGGGACAGGGACCAGCGCCTAGGCCAGCTCCGGCAGGGGCCGGCCTGCGCGGGGAGATGTCCGGGCGGGGGTCCTCGCCCCGCCTCGGCCCCCGCCTCGCCCCCACCGCGGGAGGCCCTGCGGCCCGAGATAAGAAACGGGTCAATAAACTTTCTTTCCGAGGCGGCCGGGCTGCGGCGTCCTCCCCGGCCCCCTTCCCGCCCGCAGCCCCCTCCGCGCGCCGGGAAAGGTCAGACGGGAGGCGGCATCGACCCGCGCCCGCAGCCGGGCCCCCGGCCACGCCGCGGCCGCGCTGACCGACTGACCACGCGCCGCCCGGGAGCCCGGCGCGCCGCCGGCCAATGGGAGCGCGCCGAGCCGCGGTTGCCGGGCAACGCGGGAGGAGGGGCGGGGCCGGCGCGGCGAGGGAGCCCGGGCGGCCGCGATCAATCGGGCGCCCGCGCGCATGCGCGGCCCGCGGCCGGGAGGGGGCCTGCAGCCGGCGCCCAGTGGCCATCGATCGCCGCGGCCCGAGGCGCTTAATAAGCTCGGAGAAGGGCTTCAGGGAGGGGCCCGGGTGCCCCCGCCGGCCGCCACCGCCTCCCCTCCCGCCGCCGTCAGTAATAATAACAACAACAGCGAGGGCGGCTCCCCCCACCCCGCGCCCGCCGCCTGCTGGACCCTCCCCCGTCCCAACAGCCCATCCGGGGGGTCCCTCGGCGCCCGGCTTCACCCCGGAGGTCGCCCGCGCTGGCATCCTGTCCCCACCGCCCACCAGCTGAGTGGCTCGGGCCTCCCGGTTCACCCTGCGTGGGGTCGCCCTGGGGGGCTCCGTGGGGACTCAGTGGGCATCCGGTGGGGAGGCCGAGGCCCAGCGAGGGCGAGTCGCTGGCTCAGGGACAGCGGCTGCCGCAGAACAGGTCCGCGCTCCCTCCTCTCCGCCTCGGATTCGCCTTCTGCCCGGTGTTGGCGGACCTGCGCATGCGGCTCCGCGCTTTGCGCGTGCTGACCGTGTTGGGTCTCGCACACCCCATGCGTCCGGCAAGGCATGCCCATTTCACAGACGAGAAACAGGAAAGACGAGGCCAGCGTGTGGGGACAGCCGAGGCGCTTCCTTCCCCTCCTCCTCCTCCGCCTGCCTTTCTCCTTCCCAGTCTTCCGAGGGCTTCTGGACACGGGCATAAAAGAGGGTCTTCGAATCCATTGCCAGACTCCACGGGCCCTCGCATGAGTGGGGCTGAGGCTGGGGAGGAAGTACAGGGTCAGCCGAGGGCCCTAGGGCCTTACTGCCCAAGCCCGCACGTCCTCTCCCGTGACAGAGGTCCTCCAAACTGGCCTGCAGGCCTTGTGGAGCTGCTGACCTGCCCCTTCCGATTCACCATTTGGCTTCTATCTTTATTATTATTATTTTTTAAAAGATAAAAAGGAGGCAGAGAGGCAGGCACAGAGAGGGGGAGGCAGGCTCCCCCCCGAGCAGAGAGCCCCATGCGGGGCTCGATCCCAGGACCCTGGGATCATGACCAGAGCCAAAGGCAGAGGCTTTAACCCCCGGAGCCGCCCAGGCCCCCTGGCCTCTATCTTTAAAGGCAGGTCCGTCATGGTGTTGAATGAAGAGTTCCGGGAGGCATGGGTGTGGTGGAAGCACAAGGAGGCCGGCACCCAGCACCCGGGGCTCCGAGCCCCTGGGCCACCACAGCCCTTCCCCGCACCTTCCACCTTCTCTTCCCTCTCCCGAGGTCCGTGGGGTTTTCTTGGGGCAGCTGCCGTGAGGTGTCGCAGTCTCAGTGGCTTGCCCAGCAGAGATGTATCTGGCTGAGACCCAGGGCTGGGACACCCCCACCCCCCACCCCCCCACCCCGCCCAGGGAAGGCTCCTTCCAGCCTCTTCCCGCTTCTCGGGGTCCTTGGCAGCTCTGAGCGGCCGTCGGCTTGTCGAGACCTCACCGGAGCCCTTTCTCCACCATCCCTGGTCGTCCTCCGTCCGTGTCGCTGTGCGTCTCTCCTCTTCCTGTAATGACATCACTCGCTGGACTTTGGGGTCCCCCTGGCGCGGGATGACGCCCTCTGGACTTGGTTACAGGTGCCGACGGTGTTTCCAGGTAAATCCATGTTCTCAGGCTCCGGGCGGATGTGAGTTTGGGGGACACGTGATTCAGCTTGCTGCAGATGGGCCCGGGGGAGGGGGCCGTCGGGGTGGTCCTCTCCAGGGTCCCAGAAGCTCTTGGGCACACCTGGGTCTGGGCGGGGACGCGGGGAGGACGCCGGCCGGCCGGGGGCTCGGGTGACCTCCAGCGGTCACGTGGCCTGTGCCTGGCTCTTTACCCGGGTATTTCCCGTCTTCCTCCCCCGCTGTCTTCGACAGGCACCAGCATCCCAGCCGCGCAAGAGGCATGGCTGTTTGTCCACCGCCCCGGGGCAGCAAGGCCAGGCCCAGCGCCCTTCGCCGTGGGAAATGGCGAAATGGCGTCCGCTGAGCGAAGCAGGTTGACCTCGCGTGGGGGGAGCGCGTGGGGATTCGAGACCCCCGGACCTGGGCGCCTCAGACTGGGGACCCAGCACGGGGGCGCCTGCGACCTGGGGAGCCAGCCTCGCCCTACCACAGGCAGGCCCCTGGGGGGGCGGGTGATGGGCTGCTTCCCCCGTGTCTGGTTTTCTCTTCGGTTCGGGTGAAAGCACACCGCAGGGACCTGGCCCTTCTCCAGGGCACGATTTGGCGGAGCCTGGGATGTTCGCAGGAGCTGCAGGCGTCACCATTACCCAACGTCTCATCCCCCCCAGACCAAACTGTTCCCCTCACGAGCCATCCCCGCCCGGGCCCCTGGCTCCTGGCGACCGCTGCCCCACTTTCTGTGGACGAGCATGGACGTGTCGCGCACGTGGAGTCACTCGCCGGGCGGCCTTCTGTGTCGGGTTCCCTCCCTGAGCGCGCCTGTTCTCACGGCCCACGCACCCCAGGCTCCTAGCGGAACTGCAGCTATGTTTGGGGGCGCCTGGCTGGCTCGGTCGGCCGAGCGACCGTTGATCCCAGGGCTGTGGGTTCGAGCCCCACACTGAATGCAGAGAGCACTTGAAAATAAAACCTCGATCTTTAAGAAAAGAATTTTTTAATTGTGGTAAAGTATACGTAACATTAAATTCACCTTTTAGGGGCGCCTGGGTGGCTCAGTGGGTTAAAGCCTCTGCCTTCGGCTCAGGTCATGGTCCCAGGGTCCTGGGATCGAGCCCAGCATCGGGCTCTCTGCTCAGCGGGGAGCCTGCTTCCCCTTCTCTCTCTGCCTGCCTCTCTGCCTGCTTGTGATCTCGCTCTCTCTGTTAGATAAATTTAAAAAAAAAATTTTTTTTTTACATCTAAATTCACCTTTTAGCCGTCTCTAAGCGCACGGCTCAGCGGTGGGAAGCACGCTCACCCTGTCCTGCGGCCACCCCACCTCCGTCTCACACGGAGACTCTGTCCCTACGAAGCACGGACTCCCCATGCCTGCCCCAGCCCCGGCTCCCACGCTCTCCCCTCTGTGTGTGCGGACGGGACTCCTCTGGGCCCTCCTGGGAGTGGGGACCTGCGGGACGGGTCCTTCTGGGTCTGGCTCCTCTCGCTGAACCCCGTGTCCTCGGGGTCCTTCCCTCCTGAGGCTGGACCGTGTTCCCACGTGGGGATGGATGGTGTGTACCCTCCATCCGTGGATGGACACTGGAGTGTTTTCACCATTTAGCCGTTGTGAATCGTGCTGCTGGGAACACGATGTGTCTCAGCGAGCCTCCATGCTGCAGGTGCGGGGGCGAACAGCTTCCACGTGGGGTCAGGCGCCTCACCCCACATGGGACTGAGCCTGGAGACCCCAGTTGAAGGGAAGATGCCGGCGGGGGTCCTGGGCAGGGTCCCGGGTGTGCGGAAGGACCTCCTGACTCTGAGCCCCAGCCTCGCGGCCTGGGCAAACCAGTTCCCGTGGTTTGGGCCCCAGTTTCCTCATCTGTAAGACGGAAGGCGCGAGATCCTTTACCTCGAACGCCCCGGCACAGTCTCTCTGCGACGCCGAGCCCATCCTCAGTAAAGGATTTTTGTTGCCGCTGCCATCATGATGTTTTTGAAACAAAACAGCGTGGCATTCTGACCGCCAGGCCCCGGGAAGCCTGCGCCCGCTCTCCTGCCCCTCGCCTACCTTCGGGCAGCCCCAGCCTCCCGCGGCAGACAGCACACGAACGCTGTAGTTGTTTCTGATTTATCCCGGGCCCCCGAAGAAATACATTTTCTTCAATTATTAATCATCGAGGTGTGAGAGATACCGAGGAATGAAATTAGCTCCCTGACCTTTGGGGGGAAGGACACAAGGGTGGGGAAGGGGCAGCCCCTGCTCCAGCAGAGGTCCCATGGGGTCCTGGGCTGTGGCCTGAGACTCCAGGGTCTGGAGAAGGGAGCTGGAGAGGCTCTAGCTTCCCTTTCCTCCCTCCCTCTTAGGGGCCACAGGGGTGCAGGGTCATGCAGCACGTGGGTGAGGGATCTGGGGGGGGCAGGACCCCCAGCTTCAGTTTCCGAGCTGCTGGAGGCAGATTCTGCCTCGGCCTCCCCCCGTCCCCTCCAGAGCACCCTGGTCTCGGCCACAAATGTCTCACTCCTCACCTCCTACCTCCTTCTCCTTCTCCTTTACAGCCCGCGGCAGACCCTCCCACGTGCCAAAGCCTCCTGGGAGGCCCCCAGCCCTGGCCTGGGGGACATGCCCGCAGACACACCTGGGCCTGAAGGCTTCGGGCGTGTAGGGTGGGGACAGACCCCTGGCAGGAGGACACAGCGCAGCGAGGACAGCCGCGCGGTGCTGGAGTCCGGGGCAGGGCTCGGGGGGATGGCTGGTGAGGCTAGATTTGCAGCTGGAAGGGCCACGGGGGATGGGGAGCTATGGGGGGCCTTCGGGCAGGGAGGGGTGGTTCAGATTGGACTTGAATGTCCCGAGGGGGAGAAGAAACAAGAAAAAAGAAGAGGAAGGTCCCTGGGGAGCCAGGGTGCGGTCAGCCGGCAGGGCCTCCTGAGGAAGGGGTCGGTGGGCACTGCGGGGGGGAGGGTCGGAAGAGGCCAGGCCGTGTGGGGGTCCGCACCAGGCAGAGCTGGGAGGGAAGGATGCTAAGTCACTGCTGCCGCTCCCTGCCCCGAGGCTCGCGTTGAAAACCAGACCTCACTCATGCCCACTCACCTCCCATTCAAGGACTGGTCACTGCCCGCCGTCCTCGGGGTCTCCTGCGTGTCCCAGGGGGCGTCCGGCCTGCAAGCCTGAGCAGGCTTTTCCCTCCGCCTGGGACCCTTGCCCCCGGCTGAGAGGGAAAGGGTCAAAGGAGACGCAGAACTGGTCAGCGCTAAGGAGGCCCGGCTTCCCCACCGGCCCGGCTACGGTGCCCATTTTACAGAGAACGCAACCGAGGCCCAGAGAGGCTAAGAAACGCACTGCGGGTCACACAGCCTGAAGTGGAGGAGCGGGGTTCCTGTCTTCATTCCGTGTCACCCCAAACCCCTGGAGCAGGGTTTGCAGTCCGGCGGCCACACACTGGGCCGGCAGGGGGTGAGGGGGGCTTCGATCGGCTCTGAGGGCGGTGGAGGGGCACGGAGCGGGGGAGCAGCTCTGCAGGCCCACAGTGGGGCGCTGAGGCTGGAGCCTGCGGGTGTGGGGCAGGTGCAGGGCGCGGTCCCGCGTGGGGCCCGGGCAGCCGCCCGCCCTTCCTCCAGGCTCGCTCGGCGGCGCCCGATCAGCACAGAGCGATCGATGGCGTATTGAGCACTTTTCAAGCTTCGGTGATTTTCGTGGATTCAGTGTAAACCGCAGCCTGGGCCCCCTCTCCCATCGACCTCGGGCGGAGGCGCCCCTCCCTGCGGATCTGGCGCTGACAGCTCCGGCTGCCCCGCCTGCGCCCCAGCACCCCACACAGAGAGAAAGACTGGGGGGTGTGCACTGGCCAAAGCGGGGGAGGGTCAGTGCAGGCCGAGCCGGGCAGGCATGGGGTGGGGGAGGCGGAAGGTGGGGGCAGGGGGCGGTGGCCAGCCCGAGGTGTCAGACGGTCCCTCAGGAAGGAGGCCGGGCTGGGAGAGGGCCGAGGCTGGGTCTCTGGGCAGAGGCATCGCTCCCTGCCTGGAACCCCACTCTTGGTCCCCCAGGACCAGGCCTGGCTGCAGCTGCAAACCCGGGGCTGTTTCTGCTTCTTGTGGTTCTGGCCTCGAGGTCTCCCCGTCCTCTTGGACCGAGCCTGTTGTCTGCCGACAGCACTGGCCGCTCCTGAGCCAGCACGAGATTTCCGCCCACAGCCTGCGAGGGGTTCCCACAGCGCGTGGGGGTTGCCCAGGAACCTGGGCAGAATAATCCCCCGAAGCGGCTTTGTCCCTCCACCTAACCGACCCGCACGCGCGCCCGTTCACCAACGCGCCCCTCCGGGCCTTCACCCGTCCGCCCACCTGCCCACCGGCTCCCACGCGGCCCGTCCACCTGCCTCGTCGCCGGCACGCACCTGTTCGGCCATCGCGTCGCCATCGCCCACACAGGCCCACGGAGGCGCGCTCAGCACCGCGGGCCACGACTCAGCCGTGGTCATCACTCGCCTACTCCCGGCTCTCCGTCCCTCCTACCCGTTCACCTCCCTGTTCACGTGGCCTTTTGGCCAACTACCCGTCCGTCCGTCCGTCCGTCCACTCATGCATTGATTCGCGCTTCCAAACTCTTACCGTCCGTCCGTCCGTCGGTCCCACACAGCGATCGGCACGTCCGTTCCCCGCGCACAGCCGTCCACTCTCCTGCCGCACTCAGCTCCCCGCCCGCCCCCGCCGTCCCGACACCCACCGGCCGTCACGCAGCGACCCCCGCCCTCACCAACACCCACGGTTCATGCCTCCATGAGTTCGTCCCCTCAGCCGTCACCCCCACAGCCGCCAGCCTGCATCCGCCGACACCCCGGGGCTCGGCCACAAGTGCGTCCGTCCGTCCGTCCGAGCCCTCATCCGTCCACCCGTCCGTTGTCCCCGCCCCCCGCGTGTCCGCGTCCGCGCACCAGCTCGGGGCCCGCTCCTCCGCACGCCCCTTTCCCTCTCATCCCCGCTTCTCAACCACCCAGCCGGCCGCCCTCGGATACATCTACTGAGTCATGCACCGGCTGTCCATCTGTCCTTCCGCCTGTCCGACCGGTAGCCCGTCCGTCCACCCAGCCACCCGCCCACCTGCTTCACACTCGGCCTGTCCATTCACGCCTGCCACGAGCATTTTCCGTGCTCATTTCCGGGCCGTCCGGATACTGCTCTCTGGGGGTCAAGGTGCGTGTGACCTGGTTCCACCCCTGTATTCCCAGACCAAGGTCATTGCACCCACACCTGGAGAACCAGGTTCCGACCCAACGAGGGCTGACACGACCCACCCCCTCACTGGGAGGATGCCCCGTTTTACAGCGGAGCCCATGGAAACCCGCCCGGGCAGGGAGGGGGATGCCAGCTACCGCCTTGGTGGGGGTCACAGCAAGGCTTCTGGGGCCACCCCACAAGACCTGACCTTGGCCGAGGCTCACTCTCTGGCTCTGCCTCTCTGCGGTGCCTCCCCGGGGCTGCCCCGCTCCTCTGTCTCTGCCTGCTCTCGCCCCCAGTAAGTCTGCGCTCAGACTCAGCAGGGGAAGGCAGGTGAGGCCCCACAAGGAGCGTGTGCTCTAGCCCGGGGGGCGGCAGAAGCCAGCAAGGAAGCAAAGGAATAGAATAACTTGCCGCCAGGCGGATCCCAGAGGCCTCTGCTCCCGGTGGACGGGCACCTGGGGACGCACTTCGTCCTCTCCCGGCCCTGGAGGATGCTGAACCCGGGGTCCCCCAGGCCCCAGAGCCGGGACGCAGCCAGGGGGAAGCGGGGATGGGGGGGCAGCTGCCATGTCACAGGGAAAGAAGGAGGCGGCGGCTCTGAAACCCCCTTTCATAATTAATAAATGAAGAATATGGTTGTTAATCGATGGAACTGTGAACAGAATATTGATTCCAGCCTCACGCTATTTTTTTTGTGCCGCTTAGATTTTTACTCCTCATTTAGAACAAGGCTTCCCCGGGGAGCTCTTAAAGCCCAAAGATATTTGCAGGAGTCCAGTGGGGCGGGGGGGGGGCATGTCAGGCCGGACTACAGAAGGGGAGGCTTGGGGGGGGGGGACAGCGGGTGGGGGCAGGGAGCGAGGCCGAGAAATATTATTTATCAGCAAAGTTGCCGAATCACTGTCTTTCCCTGAAGCGCCCATTTGCATATTTGATTAAGGATCAATTATTGCGGGTATCGGGAAAGGTCATTGGCCAAATCCCCCACCAGGCCGTGGGGGACGTTTCGGGGTTAGAAGAAATAAATCTCGTTATTAGTTTTTATTCCATAAACACTGCCTGTCCACGGCGCCAACGCTGTAGCAAAAATGTTGATAAGGAACCAGTGAACACGCAGAAAACCCGTCCTGCCGTTCCGGGGAGAAACCCTGGGACCCCTCGCCCGCAGGCGTGCACGTTGGTGTCGCGCAACTGTACTCGGATGTTAAAGGACGTTACAAACATGGCTTCACACGGCCCGACCCGTGTCAGAGGTTGGCAGGTCTTTCTGATTAAAAACACATCACCGGCGTCAGCAACGGTTGGCAAATACCGAAAAGTTTCACGGAAAAAATGCGATCAGTGATCATTTCGTTTCTTGGGGACGGTCGTTCTGGGTTTTCCTCCAATACACGTTGTATTCTGGAGTGATTGCAGGCGCACGGAAAAGGTTCGAGGACAAGGCAGAGCCCCGCCCCGCCCAGCCTCCCCTGGCACGAGGGTCTCCACGACCCACGACCCTCGGCGAGTCTGCCACGGGGGCAACAAGTTGGTCTCCATTTTGCCAGGTTTCTCAGAACCCGTGCAGGACGCCACAGGGCATTGCACCGGGATGGGTAGGGCTTTTCTCATGCAGATACGCGCGGGGGTATGAATGTGTCCATCTTGTACATAGGTCATCGAAATGCTGTTTTGCGACCTCTTTTTTTTTTTTCTAATTAGTGTCATATTGTGAACATCTTTAGGCCAGTAGGCAAACATCTTTCTCACAGCTTCCGATAGCTGTACTGTGTCTGCCAATATAACCCAGTTAATTTATTTCTCTTTTCCTTTTTTTTTTTTTAAAGATTGAGGTGAAATTCACATATCATAAAATTAAACTTGATTTTTTTTAAAGATTTTATTCATTTATTAGACAGAGAGATCACAAGCAGACAGAGAAGCAGGCAGAGAGAGAGAGAGAGAGAGGGAAGCAGGCTCCCCGCTGAGCAGAGAGCCCGATGCGGGGCTCGATCCCAGGACCCTGAGATCATGACCGGAGCCGAAGGCAGCGGCTTAACCCACTGAGCCACCCAGGCACCCCAAAATTAAACTTTTTAAAGTGTGCCATAGGGGCGCCGGGGGCGCTCAGTGGGTTAAGCCTCCGCCTTTGGCTCAGGATCGAGCCCTGCATCGGGCTCTCTGCTCAGCCGGGAGCCTGCTTCCCCCCTCTCTCTCTGCCTACCTCTGTGCCTGCTTGTGATCTCCGTCTGTCAAATAAATACATAAAATCTAAAAATAAATACAGTGCGCCATTAAATGGTTTCTATCAAAGTCACAAAGTCATGCAGTCGTGTCCATCATCAAACCCCAGAAGAATGCTCTGCGCCGGTCGGCAGTCTCTCCCTACTCTCTCTCCAGACCCCGGCCCCCCGAGCCCCTTCCCGTCCCTGGAGGAGCCTGGTCTGGGCGGGTCACACGCGTCGACCCACACCCCGCGTGGCCTCCTGCGTCTGGTTCCCTCCCTGCGCGTCGTGTGTACACACGAGCACATGTCAGAGCCTCGCTCCTGCCTGCGGCCGTCGGGTGCTCCGCTGCGTGCGTGGGCCACGCCGTGGGTCTCGGTCCAGCTGTGGAGGGGAATTGGGTCCCTTCCGCGTTTTGACTCTTGCGAGCCCTGCGTCTATGAGTATGTGCATGCGCATACTTGTGTGGAACCTGTTTTCGATGACTTGGGGTCTACGCCTCCATGTGGGTTTGCCGGCCAGACGGTGACTGTCTGGTTAACCGAACGTCCCGGGTGCCGTGCGCAGGCAGCTATCATGGAAGTCTCCACGGTTTTCTCACTGAGTGGAGCGCCCGGATGAACATCATTGTTCTACATCTCCTCTGACGGCTGCAAATTACCGCGTCGGCGACTGAGAAGAGGTCTTCTGAGATTGGGTTCCAAAGCCGCTCCCGGGGCTGTGGGTCCCCCCGCTCACCCAAGCTCAGGCGACACCAGTGCATGGGCGTCGTTACTCTGTTCCGTTCTGCAGACCTCGTCCTCGGCTTTATCATCTTATCTCATCGGGGCCACTCGTCAGTGCCTTTGTGAATTGCTTGTGCTGATGTTTTGCCCATTTTTCATCGGGGGTGCTTTGTTTTCTTCTTATTGTAGAGAATCTCTTTGTTTTTGAGGATATGAACTTGGCCATTGAGTTTTAAACACGTATCTTTTATCATTTTTTTGGTTTATCATTCGCTGCTATTTTTTTGCTTAAATCTGTCACGGAATTTTTAATTTTCCGCTTGAAACTGTCTGCCTTCGGTTTCCTGCTATCAAAATCTCCCTCCACCCGCAAATCACAGACATTCGGTTACCCTCAAACCACCGCCTGTCCTCTCTGGGTGGCAGTGCTTTCGCGACATAGGTCGGAAATTTGACTCCGCCTGGGATTTACTTATCTCCCGTCAGTTGTCTCTTGCGTGCTTCTCATCAAAGAATCCAAACAACACAGAAAGAAGTGCATTCGGTAAGCAGGAAGCTCGCAGGACTGCGCGCCCCGCTGCGGAGCCGGAGCATGACCTGTCATCCTCCCAGCGACGCCCTGGCCGGGGCTCACCAACTTGCCCACCTGCACGTCGAGGCACAGAGAGATCAAGCCGCTGCGGGAGCTCACACAGCCGGTTCGCGGGGCGCTGGGCACTGACCCCAGGTGGGCCGCGCCGAGCTTTCCGTCCGTCCACGCTCACTCCGACCCCCAGCTAAGGAGAGGGTGTGGATGTGCGGGACGTCACACGCGTAGGAGCCTCACACACGCGGCTCCACATCCTGCTTTGTTCCGTGGCAGCCGATCCCAGGCAGCTTCCTAGGTCCGGGCACAGGTGGGGCAGCCCCACTCTTCTCAGAGACTCCAGAATAGTCCGCATGCGTGTGCGTGTGCGTGTGCGTGTGCGTGTGCAAGCGGATGCCCTCCTGGGAGCGCAGCCATTTTGATGGCAGATGTCCTCCTGGACAGGTAACGTCTCCTCCTGCGCTCCCCTGCCCTCCCACTCTGCGCCCTGCGAGGCTGAGCCACGTGCCTTCGCGCTCCCTGGCTCCCGTGAGGGGTTTGGCCATCAAGGAGCTCTTGCAGGAGATTGGGGGGTGGAAGGAGGAGTTCAAGGATGGACCCTCGTGGCTTCTCATATCACCCAAACCTTTGTAAAACGCAAGGACTGAACAACAGTGATCCCTAGTGAACGCGCCTCCATTTCTTCGTGTGTGTGCGGCATCTCCCCCGAGCAGAGACGCTCGGGGCAGGACCTGCTGGTCCTCAGGAGCCTTAATGACGCCACATGACGTGGGCCTCCGTGCACAGGTCTGTGTGTGCCGCGGGCCTCCATGCACAGGTCTGTGTGTGCACTACACTGATGTACATGACGTGCACTGCTCACAAGACTGCTTGGTTTGCGGAGCTCCTCTGTGCTGTCAGCTGCCACAGACGGGACGGACTGGGGTGACGGTACGGCCGGCTCCTGAAACCAGAGGTGGCCTGCTGGGGCAGACACACCCTAGGCTGGTTCCCCGGGAGTCCTGGCCTTGTCTAGACCCCTCCCCTTGAATGCACCATGACCTGGGACGGGCTTTCCACACACAGAATGTGGAAAAGGCAGACGTTGACTTAATTAATGAAATGGAAGATTACCCTGGGTGGGCCTGACCTAATCAGGAGCCAGACTGCAAAGAGGGCCCAGGTGTTCCTTAAATCCCAGACTGAGATTCTGTCCTGGTTGCTGGGTTTGAAGAAGCCCTCTGTGGGGGCTCCCGCGGCCGCAAGGAACTGAACTCTGCCAACAGGAACTGGGAGGAGGTGGGTAGGCAGGAGGAGCAGGGCCGGCCAGCCTGGCTCCGCAGGGCCCTGATGAGAGAGCCCGGGCGTCTGGGGGCCCAGAATCCAAACTAGGAATACGACCTGGGAAGCTGCGAGGTCGCGCGCCAGGTGTCGTTCAGGGTGCCAGGTTTGCTGTCATTTGTTCCGTGGTGGGGGCGATCTCACACCTCCGAGCCCCCTGCGCCTCTCCAGCTGGTTCCGCCGCGAGGCTCACAGCCGCCGACGCACAGCGAGCGGAGCCCAGGGGCGGGCCAGCAGCCGTCCCTGTCCCCACAAAGCTCTCTCAAAACAAAATCCGAAGGTCGCGCCTGTTCCCCAGTTGGCTTGCTGGGGTGGAGACCCTAAGGGGCGCAGAGGCTTGTAGTCTTTAAGTCAAAGAGCATCTGACAGCAGTGTACGGTCGCGAGAGACCTCCACACCCTCGGCAATGGGTTTTCTTCCGCGTCATGAAGGAAACAGACCGCCGCCTCGTTCTCTCCACGCGCGCCCTCCCGGGCGGCCTCGCCACGGACAGCGAGAAGACCCCCCAGTTCCCGTGAGACTGACGCACGCTTTGCTTTGCTGTTAGGTCGGAGTGTGGCTCTGTGGTTATTGCAATTTCACAATATTTTCTTCTTCTTTGTTTTCTGCAGAAAATATTGCCCCCCAACATCACATGGCTCTTAAAATCTCGTCAACTCAGGGCGCGTGGGTGGCTCCGTGGGTTAAGCCTCTGCCTTCGGCTCAGGTCATGATCACAGGACCCTGGGATGGAGCCCTGCATCGGGCTCGCTGCTCAACAGGGAGCCTGCTTCGTCCTCTCTCTCTGTCTGCCTCTCTGTCTGCTTGTGATCTCTCTCTGTCCAATAAATAAATAAAATCTAAAAAGAAAAGGATTTCAAAAATCCCGTCAACTCCCAAGTGTGTTTTCTGCCACATGAACTTTAGAATAATTTGGTTCAGTTCTCCCTCACTGATTGGAATTTTGACTGGTGTTGAAATAAGAAGGCATGGATTAATTTAGAGGACCTTGACGTGTGCGTCAGGGGGTCTCTTCCCTCAACGTCTGGGCCGTCTCTGCTGGTTTCAGGCTCTTTTTTTTTTGTCTTCCGGTCACGGATCACTTTTAACATCCTGCCTGTGTTGTAACTGGGGTTGTTTTGGTTTGGTTTGTATTTCCTGAAGACGTTTGAGTTTTTATTCTCTCCGTCGCGGACGCATTATTGTCACAGTCTTGCCACCTACGTCCTCACTGGCTGCGGGCGGTCCGTGGGGGAGCCGTGGCCGGGCCCCGTTTATGCCGTGACCCGCTGGACTACTCTCCTGGTTCTTCGTCCATTCTCTCGGTGTTTCCGTGGCATGACGACACCCTCCGACAACAGCGAGGGGCGCTGGGTTGGTTTCCTCCTGGGGCCGTGACAGTGCGCGGACGTCGCGGCCTGGCTCGGAAACCCGCGGACTTGGCCGTCGTTAACCGGGACGGTCTCGTCCTGTCTTATTGCGTGGGCTAGCTCTTCCGGCGTGGCTTAAAGCCCAGCGCGACGTGGATGCCTGACTTCGGGGAGCAGGCATTGAGCAGAAGGCTTCCTGGAAAAGAGATAGAGGGGCCGACCCCATCCGGGGGACCTGGGTGCCCCCGTTTGGCGCTCACAGTCCCTGTTGCTGTGGGCTTTGGAGGCGTCGGGACAGCCACTTGGGGCGGCATCTGGTGCAGACCTCGTGTCCAGCTCTCCGCTGCCGCGTGGACACCGCGTCCCTGTCCCAAGCACGGGGGGGTCACAGGGGAGGAAGTAGGAAGTATTACTGAGAATCTCTTTCTTCATCATGTCGAGGGTTTCTCGTGATTAAGGACGATGCTGACTGATGTGCTTTTCTTTCTCACCCTAGGGCCCGGCCTTCTATTCCCGGCTTCCCTAGAATGTCTGTCAAAGGCTTTTGGCACCTGCTGAGGAAGCCTTTTGTTCCTCCGCCCCCACCCATTAAGACGGTGAAACATATGAACGGATTTCCTACCGCCTCCCACGAACTCCCGCCTTATTTGATGATGGTGGTTTTTTCCTTCAAATGTCTCTGCATTCGCCCGGACAAGAGCTCACTTTGTATTTCCGCGTCCTTTAATGGATGGGGCGGCCGGCACACTTCTTTGTCGTTTTATTTTGGGCGGGCTCGGTATTGGGGTTCGCTGGTTTTGTAAAACACCGTGGTCGGGGAGAGGGCTGTATTAATTCGGTGCGTTGCCCTAACCAAGTACCGCAGACTGGTGGCTTCAAGTAACAGAAATTTATTTCCTCGCTGCTCTGGGGGTTGGTTCTTTCTAGAAGCTCTGAGGGAGAATCCGTCTTGTGTCCTTCCGGCTTCTGGAGGCACGGTCAATCCTCCAGGCCCCTCGGGTGGTCTCAGCATGGCTTAGTCCTCTGCCTCTGTCCGTGGCTGTCCCTCGGGGTTTGCCCACAGCCTCCCTGTAGGAACCCCAGTCACCGGATTCAGTGCAAACCTCATCCGGTGCGACCTCATCTTAGTGGAGGACAGCTGTGAAGACCCCCTGCTTCCAAATCACGTCACCTTCTGGGGTTCTGAGCGGACGTGAACTGGGGGAACTGACTGACCCCGGTCCGGGGGCGTTTCTCCTTTGTCCAGGCTTCAGGAGGGCTGAATGGTGTCACGCTTGTTTCTCCTTTCTTTAACCTTGAAGAGCTCTGTCTGTGCGCTGGCCGAGTGGACCAGTCACTGGTCATTGGCCGTCCAGCCCAGTCTCCTGCCCGCAAAGTCAGGTGTGGTCCAAGGGGCTTGTTATGAATAACACAACACTGCTTCCCTTCTCTTAACACTTAGGAGATTCCATGGTTTTCTAAGCTCTGTCCTGGGAACAGGGCCAAAGACCAAATGTGTGTATTTCCAATTCTAAATAACAATGTCCCATCGCCTTAAAGAAACTCCATGCCATCAGCTGTCACCCCATGCCTCCCCAGCCCCCGGGGTCCCATGAGGCCCCTTCCCCTCCATGGACGAGTCATACGCGTGGACTCACACCCCACGTGGCCACCTGTGTCTGATTCCTTCCTGGGCGTCGGGGGCTCGGGGTCCGTCCCTGGGGCAGCGCATGGGGGCCTCGCTCCTGCTCGTGGCCGTGGGACGTGCGCGTGCGTGGACAGACCACGTCGTGTTCATCCATTCATCTGCTGATGGCCACCTGGGCTGTCCACCGCTCAGGCCTCCCGGGGACACGTGTGTGCCGGTGTGGACAGGACACGTCTTTCCGGCTGTTTGGCGCCGAGATGGCGGCGTCCAGGTTAGGAAGTGTCTCCCACGCTCTCCCTTTAGTGTTCGGCTTTTGGGGTCCTTTTGGGTAACTTAGGTTTTTCCTAGAAAATCACCCGTTTGATCCCGGCCTTCGAGTTCATTCGCGCGGAAGCCTACACCGTTTCATCTTGGTGCGTCTGAATGTCCCCGTGTTTACGGCTGCGCGGGCTCTCTCCGAGCCTTCATTTTCATCTGGGTCGCGTTCTCCGGTTTTCTCGATGGTACAAGCCTGTTCATCTATTTCAGAATGCTTTATTATTTTTTTCCAGAAAAGCAGCCATGGGATTTATTTATTAATTCTGCTGTTTTCCCCTTTTCTAAGCTATTAATTCTGGCTTTTATCTGTATTAATTTACTCTTCCGCTCCCATCGGTTCTGGCTCGGAGTTGCTGCTCCCTTCCCGAGCCGCCGACTGCGTCTCCGGCCGCTGTGTTTTCTTCCGCAGTGAAAGCATTTAAGGCCATGACGTGTGCTCCGATGTCCCCCGTATATTTTGGTGGGAGACTCCCCATTATCATTTTTAAAACTATACTCTAGAATTGTTTTAACCCGAGAGCTAGTTCTTTTCAAGCCTTTGGTTTTTTAGGGGCTCTCAGTCGGGAGAGCGTGGGACTCTGGATCTTGGGGCCAGGAGTTCAGGCCTCACCTTGGGCATGAGATGATTTGAAAAATAAAATCTTAAAAAAAAAAAAAAGAAAATACTATTCCTTTCGGGTGCTGCTCCTGGCGGCTGGTGGGCGAACCTGGCCAGGGCCCCTCCCATGCTCCGGAAAGGACAGGGTGTCCCCAGGGCCCAGGAGGCCACCGGCCTTGCGGACGGAGTCTCAGGAAGAAAGTCTGTCCCCTGTGCTTGCAGAATCCGAGGTGCTGAGTAGCTCGAGCCCATTAGTTAGACTTCGCTGGTCCTTGCTGGTCTTACTGGGCCACTCACGTTTTGGACCAGAGGCGAGGCCCACGGGTCCCGGGGTCTCCACGGCCGTGTCCTTTCCGGGGCAGCAGCCAACGCGGCGGGCATCGTGTTTGTGGCCACAGTGAACGGCCCTCCCTGGGGGTTGGGTCTTTTTATCCCGAGCCTGCTTTCGCCTGATGTCAGAACCGCGACCCTTTCTGCCTTTTCTGGCCCCTTTTGCTTTTATTTATTGTTTTTTAACAGCCAGACGTGATTTTTTAGAGCACTTGTAGGTTCACGGGAAAACTGAGCAGAAGACAGGTGCTGTCCCCACCCGCCACGGCCACCGCCCCAGCAGCGTCCCCCATCGGGGACACGTGGGTGACGCGCGGAGAGCATGCATGGACCCCCCCCCCCCGTCTGCCGTTGCATTCGGACTCACTCTTGCTCATGTCGGGTCCGTGGACTCCTGTGGGGTCATGTCACATGTCCCCTACTGTGGTCCCCCCCAGAGCAGCTCCCGGCCCTCGGGGCTCCACGCAGTCACCCTCCCGCACCTCGGCCTCCACGGTCCCGGCTTCTCCAGAACACCCCAGACTCAGCCCCACGGCATGTGGCCTTCTGGGCCTGGCCAGTCTCGCTCAGGGACGCGCCGCTGGCAGGTGCGGCGGGCACAGGCTTGGGTTCTCGAGGCCGCCGGACTGTCCGTCGCAGCGCGGCCGCTGCTGCCGGTGTCTCCCGTGCGGGGCCCTGCGGGCTGCGGCGTCCCCGGCGCTTCCGCCGCGTTTTCCCGGGACCCGGGTCAGGGTTTGGGCTTGTCTGGTGCTCACCCGGGCGACTGTGCCGGCAGCGCCGGCCCCGGGGCCTCGTCCCCCGTTTCCATCAGCTTGTTTCCTGCTGTTGACCTTCCGCCCGCTCCGTACCGTGGGGTCACAGTCCTTCATGGGGCCTCTTTTGCGAATATTTTCTTCCCGTCCGCGGCTTGTCTCCGCATTCTTCCGACGGCTCTCACGGCGCGAGCGTCCGTTCCGGCGGCCCTAGATCGCCCGACCGGCCTCCTGCCTCCCTGGGGATGTCGGGGAAGAGATCTCCTTACCCAACGGCATCTAGATTGTCTCTCCTGTTTTAAAGATTTTGTTTGTTTATTTATTTTACTTATTTGACAGACAGAGATCACAAGTAGGCAGAGAGGCAGCAGAGAGAGAGGAGGAAGCAGGCTCCCTGCTGAGCAGAGAGCCCGATGCGGGACTCGATCCAGGACCCTGGAATCATGACCTGAGCCGAAGGCAGAGGCTTAACCCACTGAGCCCCCCAGGCGCCCCAAACAAGCAGTTTTATTAAGAAAACAACATGCACCGATCCCACAGCGGTTCCTAACCTTTCGCTGCCTCCGGAGACTCTCAGTTCGTGCCGGCACCATGAGGGTTTCGTCCCCGTCCCTTTGCTATTGAATTCTTATGTTTGTGGGATCCCTGGGGGGCTCAGTCGGCAGAGCGTCTGCCTTCGGCGCAGGTCATGATCTCAGAGTCTAGAGATCCCCCTTCCTGCACCGGGCGCTCTGCTGGGCCGGCGGCCTGCTTCTCCCTCCGCTGCTCCCCTGCTTGTGCGCGCGCGCTCTCTCTCTCTAACAAATAAAATCCTTAAAAAATTATTACGCTTCTATTTTATACACCGTCTCTCGAAACTGACAGAACCGTCTGTTTCATAATGCCGGTTCCGACCGTTACCGCTGATCCAAATGAACGCTTACATGCTAGCGGTGTTCATCCCGGCCGCTGCGGGGGCGGGGGGCCAGGGCTCTTGGTTTTGTCTGTCTTGGTTCAGTCTGTCTGTCTGCAGCCTCCCACTCGTTACCGTTTGTAGGGGTGCGAATACAGGGCCGTTTGCCGAGCTCCTCCTGACACGCGAGTGGCAGCCGGCCGGGCTGGGCTGGGGTCCGGGACCCGCCGCTCGCCCGTTTTCTACCACGCGTCCTCCAGCTGTCCGCGGGCGTCGCCGACAGAGACCGTCGTGAGGCATGTGACGCGCGCTCCGTGGGGACGGGGACCGTCGCACCCCCACGGCCCGCGCGCCGCCCCACGTGCTCGCGGGGTCACTGCCTTTCCCGCGTGAGGCAGAGGAGGAAGCCGCCCCGCTCGCCTCGGTCTTCTGCAGGATGTTTGTCTCGGGAAAGCTTTGTCCGGGGAAGACTTCAGACGAAGGAAAGTAAGTAAACGCGCGAGCCGGTGAAGAGCGGTCCCGCACCCGCCGGTCCTGCCCGGTGTGGGGTCTCGGTCACCGCCGCGCACCTGTCGCAGCTCCCGCCCAGGCTCGTGCACAATTGATAACCGAGGTTCACGTTCTAGTCACAATCCCTCGCTTCCCCTAAACGTCCTCCGCCTGCCCCAGCGCCGCAGGTGCCCTCGGTCCGTGTGCGGCCTCAAGCGGCTTGGCCGTGACGGGGGGCGGTCTGCGTTTTCCTCCTCCTTCTGGAAGATCCCAGCCAGCCCGGGCCGCACACGCACACACACGGGGGCTCCGCGCGGCCGGCTCTGGTCCGTGCCGCATCTCAGGGCGTCTGGAACTTCCTCCGGCCATTCTCTGCTCCTGCCCCTCTTCCCGTCTTAGCCTCTTGCCCCCCCCCCCGCCCCCGAATCTACTCGCTCGTCTCTTCTCTGTAAAACCCACGGCTTCTTTCTGTCCCTCGCCGGGGCGGGGGCGGGGCGCGCAGGCCACTGGTCCTCGGTTCCGGCAGCCGCTCCGTGGCTGCTGAGCTCTCCAGGCCTGGGTGGGGCCTTTTCACACGCAGCGTGTTCCTTACTCTGTTCTCATTTTTTGTTTCCTGGTTTATTTGTTCATTTTTTCAGTCCTCTCTAGTCCCACACGGGGCTCGAACTCACGACTCTGAGATCCTGCAGAACCAGCCCAACATCCCTCTTACTCTTATTTTCACTTTTCCTGGAGGGAAGCGTATCCAGAGGGACCGCCCTTTGCTCTAACATGTCTTCTGGAGCGTCCCTACGGCTGGCCAACCCTCCTGGAGGGGAGGGAGAGAGCCCTGCTCCCTGGCCAGCGGGGTGCAAGTCGGCTCGACCACCGTCTCAGCTTGCCCTACGTGCCCCCAGCCGCACCCCAGAGGGTCGAGGGCTTCTGTCCACAAAAGAAGACGCGCACGGACTCGAGCCCAGCTCCGACCCTCCCAGACGGCTGATGCAGGACCATCGGAGGAAAGCAGAAGCCGCCCACGTGTCCGAGGTCATGGACGCATCTCTCAGACACGCTGAGAAGAAACGGAAGCCAAACGCAAGAGAACACACAAAGGCTCCACACACACGAACGTCAACAAGTGAAACCCCCATTTTTGGCGACGGTGGTCGGGCTGGTGAGCCCCTCTCTGGGGTATGGGCCGGGGACGTGAGCAGCCCTCTGGGACGAAGGGCTTCCTTGGGATGGAGGTTTCGCAGGTGTGACTGCACGTGAGTAGCCCTCGCTGGGAAGCACGCAGTCCCTCTGGTGGTGTGACCCGGAGCCTGGAACCCTTGTGCGGAGGGGCTGGTCCCACGGTGTTTTCCCTGGATGTGTGGGTTTCTCGCGGCTTCCTGTTTACCCCAAAGGTCCGCTCAGGCCTGGCCGCGTCCAGCTCCTGCCCACACAGCTGGGGCCTGCCTTGTCTCAGTGTGAGTGTGCCGTTGTGTGGTCGGCGAATACCGGCCCCGACGACGCCTCCATCACAGCCCCCCCGAGCCATGAATATGAAACGCACTGGCAGAAGGGACTCTGCAAGTGAAAGGAAGGACCCCGAGGTCGGGGTTCCCGGGCGCCCAGCGTCCTCCGCAGGTCCTCACGAGAGGGAGGCAGAGGGCGGGGGTCCCGGAGACGGGCAGACTCCGCGCTGCCGGCGGGGAGGATGGAGCGGGGGCCGCGGGCCAGGAAAGGGCAGGAGCCGGGTCTCCCTGGGGCCTCGGGGGGACCAGATGTGCCCGCGCCGGGGTTTAGCCCCGGGAGGCCCATGTCAGGCTCCTGACCTCCAGAAGCGTCAGAAAATAGATCCGTGTTGTCTCACAGCTAACTTTGTGGTGATCTGTTATGGAAGGAGAAAGAAATTCTCCTCTAGGGGTGCTCCTGTCGGGGGGAAGGCGTGTCTCGCTGTGGCCAGAACCCACGGTAGAGAGGGCACTATCAGCCACCAGCTCTGACCCGCGGGGCACCCCTCCTGCATTCTCCCCCGAGGGGCAGCCGCCGAAGGCTGTGGGTGGTGTGGAGGCTGTGGACGGGGGTCTCCTGCCCAGCCAGCAGATGCTGCTGCCTCACTCCACCACCATGACCAGGCGCCTGGGCTGCAAAGCTCCATCGAGACCGGCGCCGGTGTCCTGGGGAGTTGACCAGACCCAGCTCAGGGCCTTCCAAGCCAGGATGTGGGTGACCTTGCGGACCGGGCTGTGGCGGGGGGTGGGGGGGATGCCAAGTTGCTGGCTGCGGGGCGGCCGGCAGTATCTGTCTCCCAGGCCAGTCAGCGCTCTCCCAGCAGATCCATGAGGTCGATGCAAAATTAATTAGAGTAATCAACTCAGCCGCGCCACGGAGAGCACCCACGCAGGTTAGGCCACTAATTGGTAGGAGCTGACAGTGCGCCTCCCGCGTCTTCAAGGTATGAGCGCTCCTCCCCTGGCGCAGATGAATCACCTGTCTGCGCCCCCACCCCATTTACTGCACCCGGACCTGCCTTTTTGGGAAAAAAGAAGGCGGGGGGGAGGTGTAGCAGGGGAAGTGTCACTGACTCTGGGCCCCCAGGGTCCCCTCCTCCAGGTGAGCCTGTTGGGAGACAATGAGACCCAGAGGGCAGCAGATGGCTGCGTCCAGTCTTGGAAGAGCCCCACCTGCAAGCTAGCAAGCCCGTGGGAGTGATGGCCTATAGCCCAGTCAGATGTGGCCTCACAGGGACAGCCGTTCACCTACCCGTCTGTTCACCTGTTCATCCATCCATCTGTCCAGCCAGCATCTGTGCAGGCATTCATCCTTCCCTCCATCCGTCCGTCCGTCCGTCCGTCCACCCATCCGTCCATGCCTCTGTCCATCCGTCCGTCCATGCCTCCATCCATCCATCCGTCCGTCCATCCGTCCGTCCGTCCATCCGTCCGTCCATCCATCCATCCGTCTGTCCATCCATCCATCCATCCATCCGTCCGTCCATCCATCCGTCCACCCATCCGTCCATGCCTCTGTCCATCCGTCCGTCCATGCCTCCATCCATCCATCCATCCGTCCATCCATCCATCCGTCCGTCCATCCGTCCGTCCATCCATCCATCCGTCTGTCCATCCATCCATCCATCCATCCGTCCGTCCATCCATCCGTCCATCCATCCATCCGTCCATCCATCCATCCGTCCGTCCATCGGTCCATGCCTCCGTCCATCCGTCCATCCATCCATCCGTCCATGCCTCCATCCATCCATCCATCCATCCATCCATCCATCCGTCCACCCATCCTTCCATGCCTCCATCCATCCATCCGTCCGTCCATCCATCCGTCCGTCCATCGGTCCATGCCTCCGTCCATCCGTCCATCCATCCATCCGTCCATGCCTCCATCTGTCCATCCATCCATCCGTCCGTCCATCCACACTTCCATATACCCATCACCCTTAATCTATCCGTCCGTCCATCCGTCCATCTGTTCCTTCATACACTCTTATGTCACCCCTCAGCCACGGACCCAGCCATCCACCCATCATCCGGGCAGCGAGCCAGGCAGCCGCCCACCGTCCATCAGTCTGTCCATTCACAAGTCCACCCAACCATTTGTTTACATACGGACGCAGTCATGCGCCACTTACCGAACCTGCCTGTGCACTCACCTGTCTCCCGCAGCTTCATTCGTTCATCCGTTCTAGTGCCACCCAGATGTCCGCCCGCCCCACTGTGGGCTCAGCTCCTTCCCCAGCCCCACCAAGAGCTGACACTTAACCTGCTCACTCACTGTCTGCCGGGCGCTCCTCTGCTCCCGCACACTCTCCTCACCCTTGCTCAGCCGTCTGCCCATCCTCTGGGCTGCCTGTCGGTCACCTCTGTCCCTGCCCAGGCGTCTGTCTCTCCGGCTCCCGTCAAACACCACATTCCTCCTGGAGGCTCGGCAGGAAAGACCACCCTCAGGCCCCTCTCTGCCAGCGGTCCTCGGCTTGTGGACCCACAGCTCCAGCTTCCGCCACCACGTCGCCTTCTCCGTGCGTCTCCGGGTCCCTTCTTGTCCCTGCAAGGACGTCACTTCGGATTTCCTGTCGCGCTAAATCCAGGACGATGTCATCTCGAGATCTGCATGGACCCTATTTCCAAATGAGGTCATGTTCTGAGGTCCCAGGGGGACGTGGATTTTAGGGGACACCGTATTCAACCCACAACAGAGGGACCGGGTGATTTTTCTTTTAATCTCTCTGCTTTTATCAGCCTTTTCTGAAATGTCTACAATGTTAACATTCTACCTTGGTAATGAGACTGAAGTTCACATGATTTTACGACATAGAGCTAAACCACAGACTTCACCTATTACAGCAGAGGCTGAGCGGGCGCCCGGCTGGCTCCGTCAGTGGAGTGTGTGACCCCTGATGTCAGGGCTGGGAGTTCAAGCCCTGCATTAGGGTAGAGATCACTTAGAAATAAAATCCTAGGGGTGCCCGGGTGGCTCAGTCGTTAGGCGTCCGCCTGCAGCTCAGGTCGTGATCCCGGGGTCCTGGGACCGAGCCCCGCGACGGGCTCCCTGCTCGGCGCGGGGCTGCCTCCCCCCCTCCTTCCGCCTCCGCCACCACTGGTCCTCTCCCCTCCATCGCTCTCAGAGAAATGAAATTTTTTTAAAAATCTGGAAAAAATAATAAACAAACAAACACAGGCTGAGGAATGGACTGCCTTTCCTGGATGTACGGGCGTCTGGGTGAAGACTCCTCTTCCCCCGGAAACAAGAGCTGGAACTGTCCTGTTTGCTGCCCGAGTCCCCAGCATAGGAGAGAGGCTCTCCGCCCGGCGTCCGAGTCCCGAGCCTTCCCGGGGGGCTGCTGTGGCACTAAGTCTGGTGCCTGCAGACTCCCGGGGGTCCCGCCCTGGGAGGGGGAGCTCATCGGCCCCAAGCTGAGTGCCCCCCACCCAGACGATTCTGCTGCCGCTTTCCTTACCCTCCAGCTGAGCCCCTCCGCCGCCCACCCCCAGTGCCCTCGGAAATGAGGACACCCGTGGGGGGGACAGTATTTATTTCTGCTTTTCTGTATGGCTCTCTTCTCCAGCGGACGGAGACAGAGCTGCGAGAGCTGCTCTGTGTGTCTCTCGTGTCTCTGTCTCTGTCTCGCTGTGTCTGGACCCCCTGCCCTCCACCACCGTCCAGCTGTTCCCTGAACGGGATGGGGGCCAGGTGCCCACCTAGACGCCCCAGTGGGTTTGCCCCTCCCTGTCCACCTGTCTGAGAGACCCCCTTCGATTCTGGTCCCCTGAGTGTCGCTGGTGTCCTGCTGCCCACCGCCAACGGCCAGGCTGTGACTCTCCCTCTCAGACTAGAGTCCGGGCCAGTTAGGTCACTGGCCCAAAAGATGAGGCCACGGACCCCAGAGCATGGACCACAGGGACACACACGTGGGGGACACAGACACCCCAGTACACGCAGAACACATCCCAAGCCTCTGCACACCGCACAGACATCCCCGTGGGGCACGAGCTTGGCAAAATGTCTCCACAGCCAACCTTATGTGCCAACAGGTCCTGACCGGTGCACATGCGGAGCCGCACGTGTCTGCCTGTGCACACGCACACACACATTCCTGAGCCTCCTCTCTGTGTCCACACGTGGCCCTCCGCTCCCAACAAGAGTCCACTCGGGCTGCAAATGACCCGGAGCGTTCCGTCTGGACAAGTGTGATCCACGCACCCTCCCGGCCTCTCTGAGTCCCCCGAGGGGGGCCTCCCCACCTGCTCCAGGAACGCTGGCCCCACCCCCACGCCTGGGAATGTGTCTTGGTGCCACAGCAGGTGCCTAATAAATGTTGGATGGGGAGAGGGGATGTTGAGGGGGGACAGCCAGGCTGGGTTCCACGCTGACCAGATAAAATCAGGAGGCCGCCCCACGTATGAGTTCAGCTTAACAACTAACATTTAGTGTAAGTGGGTCCCCTGTGCTGGGGGTTCTCCTGTGCTGCAGGTCCCGCTGGGTCCAGGCCCCTTGCTAGAGTCACCTGCGGCGGCTGCCGAGGACCGCCTCTCCCGTCTAGATGGCCAGGACGGACCCTTGCACTAAAAGCCGCTGCTTCTCTGAGGTCCAAACCCGTGTCCAAATCCGTGAGGCCCGGGCGCAGGCTGAGAGCCCCCGGGTTCCTCTGCGCAGGTACTCCCCTGACCTGTGAGGTTCTCAAGACGCTCTTACAGACGGGGAAACTGAGGCCGGGGGCATGCCCCAGGTCACAGCTGGGGGCAGGCGCAGGACTTATTTGAACAGCACACAGGACAATGAAGGGGGTCCAGAGAGGCCTTAAGGAAACTCCCAGCCCAGAGGTGCCGGCCGGCCCCGCACATGGCCAGCCCCACAGCCCAGGGCCAGGCCAGAGCGAGGCTTCCAACCTGCCAACCTTCAGGCAGCAGGAGTCCGGGAGGGCTGCCTGCAGGAGGGCGTCCGTCTGAAGAGGACGGAGAACACAGGGGTGGGTGGGCCGAGAGGCTCCACTAGCCCCAGACGCTCAGGTAGCGCTCCCCTTCCCCTCTCCCTTCCTGCCTCTGGGGAAGAAATAACCCAGGGCACCCCCTTCGCTCCCCAATGCCACCCCCTATCCCCTCCACCTCCCTCCAGGAAATCACATGCCCCAGCCAGAGCCAATCAGAGCGGCCCATCCTGGGGCTGCAGGGATTGGGCCAGGAGTGACCATGTGCCCTAAGCTCGTCCAATCAGAGAGACTCCCAGGCCTTGAGTTGCTTAGAGGGAGAGGCGGAATGTGTCTCTCTGTCTCTCCTCTCCATCTCTTTCTCTGTCTCTGTCCTGCTGGGCAGGAGGGAGGAAAGGCTGTGGGCTGTGGTCTCAGAATTCTGGTGACCAGGCTATGCTCCTGGATCAAGCCTCACCTGCAGCTGTATCTGCTTCTTGGTTCCATGGTTGGTGCCCTTGGAACCCAGTTCCTGCTTCTCACACCCGTAAACGTCTTACCGGCCGAGGGAGCCCTGCTCATCTCAGGGAGCTGGAGGCATTTCCTGGGCCCCATGAGAACCCTGAGTCCTCAAAGGGTTGATTGAGAACTGAGCCAGGAGTGGGAAAAGGAGGGGAAACCGCAGGGCCTGTGGCACAGACCCCACCTCACAGATGGCCACAGTCCAGGGAAGCTGTGATCAGGGAGCCAAGAGGTGCCAGGGGACTGGGACCCCACCGGAAACAGACCAGGTTGGCCACGGTGGCCCACTGGCCAGAACTGGATCTTCCCATGGAAATTTCATGGCTTTTATGTGTTGGGATCTTGTTCAGACTTGAGTGAAAAACTGTAGCCAAAGGAGACCCAAGCGGGGCCAGCCAGGGTGGGGCCCCAAGACCACGGGAGGGGCGGCTGGCTCAGTGCCCTCCTGGGGTGGGCTCCCCTGTGGGGCTGGGCATTCAGGCTCCTGGGTGACGGTACTTTCTCGGGGAAATCGGCCTCATTCAGATTCCGAAAGAGAGAAAAAGGCAGACAGGAGAGACACAGGGAAGAACAGGGACAGAGAGAGACCCCCGGGAGGCTGCCCGGTGAGCCCGCTGCGGGCCGCCCCACCAGCCGCTGACCTCCTGCGGCCGGAGGCTGAGAACGGGCGGGCTCCAGGCAGAGGCTCAGTGCCGCCCTCTGCTTCCACATTATCAACGTTAGGGTTCTTTGGGAACAGTCACTACACCCGGGGCTAGCCCAGGGACCCTGACACTAGTGGGCAGGTGGGCCGAGGGAGACCCAGTGCATCTCTGTCCCTTAGGATGAGAAGTGGGGGCAGGGGAAGGCCAAGATCCTGGGCCCCCCGCCCTGACACCCTGTGACCGATCGAAAGGTGTCCACGGAGCCCCCCCAGATTCCAGGGAGTGGAGGGCCAGTGTCCCTGAAGGCAGGGAACAGAGGGCTCTTCCTGGGGCCTTGACCCTGGACTCCCCCCCACCGTGGTCTCCAGGGGCTCCGTGGTGGCAAGCTCAGGCCTGGGAGCCAGCACTGCTGGATCAGACACCTGGGAGGCCGCCGGGTAAGCCCAGCCTGCACTCGGCCGCAGGTGCGCAAGGACCTCCATGAGGCCTCTGTGGCCCATCTCCATCCTCAGGGCACGGCAGACCCTGCGGGAGCAGGGGTGAGGAAGACCACCCAGTCGTGTCAATCCGAGAGGCCTCGAGGCTGGAGGAGGACCCCAGCCCCCAGCCTTCCTCCTGACCACCCCTCTACGAGGCCAGATTTTCTTGTTCTCAGGTCTCAGGGGTGGGGCTGGGGGAGAGAGGAAGGCTCACAGGCGGCGGAGCTGAGACGGGGCCACGGTCCATGACCTGCCCACTCGTCCCCCGCCCCAGGGCCCTCGACCGCCAGCTCCAGTCCACGTCGGGCGGTGCCGTGGGCTGCTCTGCCCTTTGGAACTTCTCCACTGCTTCTCAAGGCCCAAGGTGCTTGGAACAGCCAAACTCCCAGGTGGAGCGAGTTGTGCCCGACCTGGGGCCTTTGTGACCTCCTGGTGATGGGGGACAGCCCCACCCGTGACTCCCCAGGGGTCGGGTCCCACCATCTTGTCTGCGGCTCTGGGTCAGACCAACCCCGCAGCCGCGTCCCGGGTGGAAGGTGGCACCACCTATGTGAGGGACAGGTTGAAGCCCTTGACAACACACGCAGGGGACAGGCCTGACCGGCCGGGAGAGGACCCAGTGGCGGCCCAGTCTGTAGCCACTGTGGCCGTGCGCGGGTCCGCACGCGCGCACACGCGCGCCCCATCAGGAGGGCGTGCGGCCAACCAGCCCGTGGGAGACAGACAGGACAAGGGCCCCCCTGGCCAGGTGGGGGTTCTACCACCCAGCCAGCCTCGGGGTCGCAGGACTCGGCTCCAAGCCACCCATAAAGCCTTCTTAATCAGCCTGTCTTGGCCAACTGTCATCTCCATTAATGCGTAAAAATCATTAGGCACCGGTCCCGAGACCCCGATCGTAAAGCAGCAGGTCCCGGGGGCCCGCGCCCGCCGGGCGAATGGCATCCTCCGGAAGGCTGTCGGGCTCCCCCCGCGCCCCCGCCCTGCCCGGCCCCCAGACGGAGCCTCTTCCCAATCGATTTTATGAAAGCAGCTCGGGGTTCGCCAACGTTTCCGCTAGCGCTTTATGCCCCTGTTTAAAAATTCTTAATTAAGCAGGTTTTTCTGTTTACACTTGAACTAATTACACTTTTAAAACCAACAATAAAACATTAGGCCCAGGCTATTAGAGGCTCCGGTGAAGGCCGGCGGCGCGGCCTTGGGAGCAATTCAGGAACTGGGTCCTTCGGCGGCAGATAGGGGCGCCGGGTGGCAGGCGGGTGCCCGGCTTCGCTCAAGAGGGTCTCTGCGTCCTGCCCGCCTTCCTGGAGGGTGGAGTGGGGGACAGCAGACGGCCACCCCGGTCTGGCTTCCGCCCGCCCCGGCGGCTGCCGCCGCTATCGATCAGGCTGCCCTCCCCATGGCCCATCCTTCCGGGCATCTTCGAACACCAGGGACTGTGCCAGGCAGGGCACGGGGAGCCCGAGGGCGGCCCGCAGGGGCCCAGACAGGGGGCTGTGCCGCTGGGGGGGCGGGGGCGAGGGCGGCCGTCCGGACAAGTTCAGGCGGCTGGTGCTGGGAGCGTTGACCGGACATAGTTGGGGCAGCTGGAGCACTTGGTGCAGGCACCAGGGTCCCGGTGTACGTGGGATGGAGCCCCCAGGCCTCTGGTGGTTATCCAAAGGGTCACCTGAGCTGGACCCGAGCCCCGTGGGCAGCCTGACACGGACACCTCGGCCCTGTCACTTGGACGTGACTACATGTCCTCAGAAAGCACCGTGGACAGCGGCTTGTGGGGCTCCTGGCCCGAACTTCAAGCCAGGCCGTCCCTGACTCAGCCTCAGCGCGGGCGACAGCTGGGTGGCCACCCAAGCACACAGCCATGCCGCTGTCCACCTTCCACGGTGTGGCTCCGGACGTGAGGGACTTCCAGGCCGTGGGGCCTCCGGGGCTGTACCCGCCCGTGGCCAGGAGAGCTCTGGCTACATGGGGCAGGCTGCCCTGGCGCTCACTGGAGGCCCAGACCCTCCAGGCCCCACAGAAGATTCCAGGCCCACAGTGACACCCCAGGCCTCTCCTGGGGGCCCTCTCTCTGTCCTAGGCCTGTGATTCGGCCAGCTTACTTGGCCTCAGAGTCCTTCTGTGTCCCCATCAGTGACCATCCAGCCATGTACCCATCTCCCAGCTAGAAACAATGTCTCCTGGCCCCCCAGCCCCCATATTCAGTCTCCAACCTCCTCCGTCTTGCCTTCGGTCCCACTGGAACAGGCTCCCACTGCAGCCCCCCAACGCCCCACCTCCTCTTGGGGCTCCTACCTATGCCCTCAATCCTCTAGGCTGCAAAGGGCCAGAGAGTAAATGTGTTTGGATCTGTGGCCGCACAGCCTATGTTAGGACTGCTCAGCTCTGTCCCTGTCGTGAAAGCACCACAGACAATAGGCGAATGAGTGGGCACGGCTGCATGTCAATAAAAATTTATTTATAAAAATAAGCCAAGGGGGACGCCTGGGTGGCTCAGTTGGTTAAGCGGCTGCCTTCGGCTCAGGTCATGATCGCAGCGTCCTGGGATCCAGTCACATTGGGCTCCTTGCCTGGCAGGGAGCCTGCTTCTCCCTCTGCCTCTGCCTGCCTCTCTGCCTGCCTGTGCTCGCTCTCACTCGCTCTCTCTCTCTCTGATAAATAAATAAATAAAGTCTTTTTAAAAAAATAAATAAATAAGCCAAGGGCCCGATTTGGCTTATTTGGGCCATAGTTTGCGGACTCTTGATCTAGACCACTGCAAGATCGATGTCAGGAGGTTCTTTCTCATTTGAAGACTTGTTCCGTATTTCCTCTGCTCTAAAACTTTTCTGTGCTTCTTCATTGCTTGGAGAAAAAGGTCCCACTCTCCCAGCTTGGCATGGGAGGTTCCTCAAGGATTTGGCGTAGCCTGACTTCAACACTGCCCCTTTTACAGCTGTGTTTCTCTCTCTCTCTCACTGATGCTGTTCCTCTGCCCTATACCTTTACCAGGCAAACTCCTACTCATCCCTCAAGGCCCCAGCCCTCAAACCCCATTCTCTAGGAATCCATATCTAGGTCCCAAGCATAATCTTTAGGCATATCTTCTCCTCTGCCCTTCCATCCCGCAACCCACTCCTTACTGTCTGGGCCGGGAAGTATGTGTCCAGCCCTGACTTCTCCCAATCTTGGTGATCCTTCCCAGTCATGTCTTGGCCATGAATGCGGGTATCTTACACAAGCCGGCCAATCCTATAGTCTCTCCTCCTCCTGGCGGTGGTGATTGGTCCAGAAATGGACACGTGACCCACACTGGCCAATCAAAACCTTCCCTGGGCTCTTCTGGTCAGCACCAACAAGGAGAACTCTCTCCCTCCGTTGCTGAGAAGCCAGAAGGCCGGGCAGGGAGGCTGGCCGGAGAGAATGAAGCAGGTCCCTCTTTTACTCAAACCCCTGGTCGTCAAGGCACCATCCCCACTGGCACATGGGAGGCATTTAACAAAGGTCACCAATGGATGGCGTCCGCTGCCGTTTGACTTTGCTCACAGGTCGTGCCGTCTTCCTGCGCACCTCACGCTGGAAATGCTCATGAGGTCTGCTCTGGCGCGGGTCTGTCCCCAGTTGTCTTCAGGATCCCGCGCACTGGGCCGGCCACGCCATCTGCAGGGCTCGTTGCAAGATGAACGTGCAGGAAAAGAGGGGAGGTTCGAGGTGCTGAGCTTGGAAGCTTTTCCCTCTCTCCCTGCACCCGTCTGCTCCCCCATGTCATTTCAATGACGGACGACGAACCGTTGGAACCACGCGACCGTTTCTGTCGTGTGCCGCCGACTGTAAGTGCAAAAACCCCAGAGCATGCCGCTCGCCCACACACGGCCCGAGAACTCGCGGCTGCGTCTTGTAGATCCTCCATGCCCGTGTTTCGTTCTTACCAGAACAACTGAAACGCGGCGGGAAGCCAACCCCCGTGTTTTCACGTCGCGGTGGACATGCGAACGTGCCGCTAACGCCGTGGAAGCCGGCAGGTGCAAACGGGGAAGCCAGGAGCTGGGGCCAGCCACGTGGGCCTGTGTCTTCCCCGTGTCCTGCTCCCTTGTCCCATCAGACTCCACCTACGGACATGAGCTCAAAGATCAAATTGGCAGGAATTTCTAGTTGGTGACAGCAGAGCATTAAACCAAGCATGGAGCCCTGGGCAGCTGCACCGGTCACGTGCCCACAAAGCCACCCCATTAGAGAGGTCTGGTATACAGCAGGCGCTTGATAAATGCTCATTCCAGAAGGGAGTGATCAGAAGAAGTTGGAGATCATCAAATCCTGCCGGTGCTCAAACTGCTCCCGCAGCCCCACAGGCTGTGAATGGTGTCCTAGGTCCAAGGCAGGATTGGGGATGAGGAGGGTTAGTGGCAGGGAGTGTCCTCTGTGATGGGCTGAACAATGGCCCCAAAGATATTCACTCCTCATCCCAGGACACGGGACGTGTTGCCTCATGTGACAGAGACCTTGCCAGGCCCCCGAGGTGGAGGTGACCCTGGGTTCCCGAGGGCCTGGCGTCCTCACCTCAGCAAGTCCTCATGAGAGGGAGGCAGGGAGAGGGCGGGGGTCCCAGAGACAGGCAGACCCACGCTGCTGGTGGGGACGATGGTGCCGGAGCCACGGGCCAGGTAAGGGCAAGAGCTGGGTCTCCCTAGGGCCCCCGGGGTACCAGCCCTGCATGTGCCGGGGTTTAGGACTTCTGAGCCCAGAACAGTCAAGGAATGTGATTTAAACCCTACGTTGGTGGTGGCCTGTCGCGGCAACCACAGAAGACCCCTGCGCCCCAAAACCTGTACCCCACTTGGAGGAGTGGGCCCTCTTTCATCCTGAACCACTGGTCCCCTGCGGATTGGTCCCTTGAATAAAGCCTCGTGCTGCTGCATGCAGAGACCTGAAAGCCTGGTCCGAGCAGCCCTCGGTCAGCTGGGGACTTGGAGGTCAGCACGCCCACCGAGGCCAGCCCCCTGGCTCGCAGCCCCGCGTTCTTGGTCCATATTCTAACCCAGAGGGTAAAGGTGAAATCCAGGAGCCCTCTTGGGGCCGCTGCCTGGAAAACTCCAGGTTCCAACAAATCCCAAATGTAGAGGCCACTCCCGGGCGTCCACGCCGAAGGTCGGGAAACAGGGCTCAGACAGAAGCGCGAGGGCGTCTGTGCGCAGCCGCGCGGCCACCAGCCGGGCGTCCGGACAGACCCGGCCGCTCCAGGGTCAGGCGGGGGCACGGACGCACCGAGCACCGCTGAGTCCTTCGCCTCCCTGGTTAGCTTTGTGCTGCGTCCGTTTCGCCTTGCTTTTGTAAATTGTTCAAGATTTCATTTTTCCAGCGCGAGCTGCAGGAGGGGCAGAGGGAGAGGAAGAGAAAATTCTGCCGCGGGCTCGCTGCTAGCTCGGGGCTGGGTCACCAGGCACCAGCATCTCCTCGCTTTTCAAAACATCCAGGGTGGGGGCGCCTGGGTGGCTCAGTGGGTTAAGCCACTGCCTTCGGCTCAGGTCATGATCTCAGGGTCCTGGGATCAAGTCCCGCATCGGGCTCTCTGCTCAGCGGGGAGCCTGCTTCCCCCTCTCTCTCTGCCTCTCTGCCTGCTTGTGATCTCTGTCAAATAAATAAAATCTTTAAAATAAATAAGTGAAAAAGTAAAAAACCCAGGGTTGCAGACTGAGGCCGCAGGCCCCGCCGTCTGTCCCAGGAGCCGCCGCGGGGTCCGAGACCGCTCCAGCCCACCTCCTGCCCATGCGTGCTCTGTCCTGGCTTTGGGCTGTCCACTTCCTACGGACGTTCCGTGGGTGTGGATCTGGTATTTAGGCAGAAATCGGGGAGCGGGAAGTGTTAAGCTAGGACAGCCTGACGTGTGGGGGGTCCCAGATGCGCCCATCCCGAGGGGCCGAGCATTGGAGAGGTGGGTCACCCCGTGGGAGACCCCAGGAGCGGAGCACAGCCCGAGGCGGGGTGACACTCCTTCTTTTCCCCCAGTGCTGCCCACGGTGCACCCAGAGCCCCACCGTCCTGCCGTGGCCAGCGGGGTGACAGGGCCGCGGGACGACAGGCGAGTCAGCGGTCCCTGCACAAGGATGAGCATCTCGCTCCTCCCGGGCCCTGGTGAGACGACACCCCCCGCCCCCGCACAAAGACCAGCCTGGAGCCTGGGGCGCCCTTCCTAGCCCAGACATTGAGGCGGCCCCACAGCTCCAGGGCTGCCCACCAAGACACCTGGGGGGCCCCCTGGGCTGAGCCCATTTCCTGGAGAGGGGACCCAGACATGTCCCACCTGGGAGGGGCGGCTTGTGTCCAGCGCCACCCTCGGACCTGGGGGGGTAGAGCGGTCCATTCCCAGTGCCTGGACCGTGGGTGAGGCGGCATCAGAGTGGCCCCCGGTGCTGGTGGTGCTGATGGCTGAGAATGCTGGCTTCACCTGCTTGGCAGCCCAAAGCGGTGAGCGTACCAGCGAGGGACGAGGTGAGCTCAGGACGACGGGGACACTGCGCTGGGGCACGAGTGGGTTCTGGGTGTGGACAGCAGGTTGGGGCCCCTTGGGGACAGGCAGGAGGGGGGTGACATGGCCATGGGGGGATTGTACTGCCTACGGGAGTGCTGTGGGGCACGCTGTCAAGGGCTGGCATCAGGCCGGTCCCACTCTCGGGCCCACGGCCGGCCGCGTTTCTGCCCAGACATCTTGCAGGGTCGGTGGCTGGGGGTGGGGGATATTTCTGAGAAGGCAAAGGAGTCCCTCAGGATCTCGGGGTTTCTGAGAACCATTTCCACCTCTTCTCAGAACTGCCTACTCCGGGTCCGTCCCCAGGCCCCAGCCTGACACACATCAAACCTCCACCCGAGGCTCTGGGGAGGGGGTGAGCCCCCTGTCCCTCGGGGCACGCAAGCAGCCTGGAGAAGGGGGGCCAGGCTGGGAGAGAAGCTGTGCTCAGAATGGGCGAGAGCATATTCCCGGCTCAGAGAGAGGCAGGCCAGGCTGCTGGGGTCATTTCGGGGTTGGGGAAACTGGGGCTCAGGGGCGCGAGAACTTCTGCGGGCTCGTGGAGGCACCAGTCCCCTCCAGGGAAGGGGCAGCCCTGGCCACCGATTCGTTGTTTGTTTGTTTAAGATTTTATTTATTTAGGGGCGCCTGGGTGGCTGGGTGGCCTCAGCTTTCGGCTCAGGTCACGATCTCAGGGTCCAGGGATCGAGCCCGGCATCGAATCGGGCTCTCTGCTCAGTGGGGAGCCTGCTTCCTCCTGTCTCTCTGCCTGCCTCTGCCTACTTGTGATCTCTGTCTGTCCAATAAATAAATAAATAAGGGGGGGGGGAGATTTTATTTTAAAAAGATTTTATTTTATTTTATTTTCCCCCTGAAAGATTTTAGGGGGACAAAAGATTTTATTTATTTATTTGACAGAGAGCGATCACAAGCAGGCAGAGAGGCAGGTGAAGGAGGAAGCAGCCCCCCACGGCACCCCTCCCTTCCCGGTGAAACCCAGTCCCCGCCCCAGCTACCTGCTTTTCCGAGCTGTCCGGTCCCTCAGTCCCTCTTTGCGATGCCTGCCTCAGGGCCTTTGCACATAGTCCCATCACCTAACCAGCTCCTTCTCCTTGAAAGCCCCATCCGTGGGGAGCTCCCCACCCCCCAAGCAGAGCCTTCCAACGCCTCTTTGGGGTCCTCCCCCAGCCCTGTTTCCCTCTATCAGGCCCCGCTGTGGCCCCACAAACCGGGAGGCACTCTGAGTCCAGTTCCAACGGCCACCAGCTTCCGCAACGTTGAGGTAGAGGTCCGTCAGGTCCCAGTTTTGTGCAAACACTCCCTGCGTAGGGGACTCCCTAAGCCCTGGTCCTCAAACAGGGGAGACCCTGCTTGAGGCCCACTTTTGCCCACGCCACGCCCCACCTAGACCACGCCGCCTGTTCTGTGTGCTGACACCCCTGCCTGGAGGCTTCCCCGAGACCACTCGGCGCACTCCCTTCCTCCCAGCTCCGGGACGGTTCCAAGTTCAGGCCTTGCTGGAGCCCCTTTATACCTCCCCCACCCTCCACCCGTTCCTGGTGACATTAATTTGCCCTTGGCCCTCCCCTCCCCTTCAGCCTTTCTCCTCCAAGTCTCAGCCAACCTCCACCTCCAAGAAGCCCTCCTTGAACCCTCCAGTTTTCTACTTAGATATTCATTTATTTGTCTCTACCGTAGAAAGAGGTCACTCCCATGTGGTCACAACCTTATTCCCAGCACCCAGGTCAGGGGTCAGGGTCCAGGACATATTTTTGGTACCTCTGTGTAGACACACCAGAATGCCAGGTCTCAGTCCCACTGAGCGCTCTGGAGACCTCTGCCTGGCTCCCTCGGGAGGGCAAGTCCGTTAGACGAGGCTTGTCCGAGGGGTGGCCCGTGCGCTGCCTGTACCACCCGGCAGGGATCCCACTGGGGACTCCTAGCAGCTGGCAGGTCCCACGACGCACTCAGAGCTCATCAGCTCTTCCTCTCCGGGCCCGTGGGCCAGCTCGCACCATTTCACAGATGTGGAGACCGAGTCTCGGAGAGGGGCTGCGGTGCCCCCAGGCCTCTCCGGCCCCCACGCCTGGGTGGAGGAGATAAAGTCGTGAGCCGTTACCAGCAGGAGGGACCTGACGGCTGAGCAGAAGGGCTCCTTGCTGTCCGGCTGCCCATTGATCGGGCGCTCCCGCCTCTGTGGCCGGCCACGCTTAATTTATGTGGGCCTGGAGAACACTAATTAAGTCTGTTTAAGAGGAAGTTAACTTGAACACCCTAGCTGCCCGCCTCCCACACCATGGGAGTGGGCCCTCTTGGGCGCCCCCGGGGAGACCCCGCGCTGGCCGAGGCAGAGCCGGCCGTGGCCCACACAAATCCTCGGGCCCCCGACGCCAGAGCCCAGGGCTGGCCATGCTGATGTCCCCTCTGTCAGCGAGGGCAAAGGCGGACGTGTGGGGGTGCTCGGTCCGCACTTGCTCCCACTCGCACCCAGAGTGGAGTCATAAATCTTGAGGCCACATCAGGGACGGGTCCCTCTTCTGCTTGAGACGGTCTGTGACTCCAGGGCCCTCCCGAAAGAGCACGGAGCCTTAACAAGCCCTGGAACCCACCCTCGGCCCGAGGCGCCCCCGCTCTTCCCAGCGCACTCCCTGGGCTGCCCACCATACCCCTGAGCCCGCGCACCTACGAGCCCTCGGCCCAGAATTCCCTTCTTTTCCCTTAGCAAGTACCCCCTCCGCTTCTTGGCAGCATCTCCTCCCGCCGCCCTCCCCGCGGGGCTGGGCCTCAGCCCGTCTCTGACTCCCCCCACCTCCCACCCCAGCCTGGGAATGTCTACACCCCCTGTGTCCAGGCCACCTGGCGCCGTGGCCGGGGCTCCACGGGGGCCTGGATCAGAGCGGCGCACGGGGGTGCGCCCATGAGCGAGCGGACCGCTGGCCGACATCTCACAACCACCCCACGGGGAGGCGTTATTCCTGCTGCCAGGCAAGCCGGCTAACCTCTGAGCCTCAGTTTCCCCATCTGTGAAACCCTGCTACAGGGGAGGCTGCCGCCGGGTGGGCCGAGAGAGCCGCTGGCCAGGTCACCTGGGGACCCCTCGCATGTGCCCGTGGAGGGGGTGAGCTGAAGCTCCAGAGAGGCGAGACACCCCCCTAGCCGGGCCTGGGGCGGGGCCTGAGCTCAGCCTGAACAGTGGAAGCAGGGGGGCGTGCCCAGCCGGGAGGGGGCCTGCGGGGCCTTGAGGGCCAGGCCCCGGGATCCGACTGTGTGGGCAGTGGGAGCCTTGGCAGGTTGGAAAGCAGAAGAGGCCCTGGTAGGTGGACGTATTAGAGATGGCCCGCGTGGGAAGTCACTCGGACCGTGAAGCCCAGCTCAAGGCTGGTGTCCGAATCCCGGCCTGCACGTTCCTGTGCCACATAATCCCCGGCATCACGCACCCGCTGGGGGCCCCGGGGTCCCCTTCTGTACAAAGGGGACGATGACTGTCGATGACCACGTCGGTGACTGGATGACTGCGGAAGTCAGGGAGAGGAAGAGGGAGAGGGAGGTGTCAGCCCTTGTCATGACGATGGCCACACTCCCCCCTTGTCCCCGCAGGCCCGGGCCCTGAGGGTGTGCTGCTTTCCACCTTGCTCCCCGGCCTCGTCTCGGGGTCCACCCCTCAAGGCGGATTTCAGGAAGGACCCGTCCGGTTTTGCACGGCGGCCTCCGGAGCAAGGCCGTGCAGCGTCCGGACACGCGGCCCTCCGACGCAGGCGTCTCCGTGGGGCTCCCGAGAGCCGAGCCCAAGACCGGGGTCCACTCAGTGTAGTGGGTTATCTCAAGGCGAGCGGTCGCTACCAAGGGCACGGGACTGGCCGTCACCCATCTGGTCTGGAGCGACACCGGCCCTCCCATCCAGCGGGTCCAGAAGCGGACTAGAAGAGGCGGGGGGGTGGGGGGGTGCCGCGGCCCGGACTCGGCCCCCACGGCGTGTGCTGCAGGGGAGGGTCATGCTGACCAGCACCCACACCCTGGGACGGCCGAGCCCCTCCGTCAGCAAGGGGAGGCTGCAGGGAAAGCAGATGGCAGAGGTCAGCAAATAAATGCCGGGCAAAGCGGAGAGAGGCCGTGGGGGGGCCCCTGGGACAGCGCAGGGAGGTGGGCGGAGGCGGGGTTTGCATCTCCCCGCAGGCCACTGCAGAGACGCCAGCAGCTCCTGAGCAGAGGAGGGATGGGGAAAGCCAAGCTTTGAGCATTTCCGGCGGCGGCCAGCTCGCTGGAAGGAAGGGGGTCAGGCCGGTGTGGGACCCATCCTCACAGAGGGCCCTGGCCCGTCTCCCCGTCAGTCATCCCCAGCCCGGGGGGATGCTGGCGTAGCCCTGACCTCCCAGGCCATGTCAGCCTTGGCTGGCTCCTGGCGCCCTGGAGACCCCCAGACCCCGGTCTGAGCCCCCGCCGTGCAGCCCTGGCCCGCCACCCACTGGCCTCCCCTCTCGGGCAACATCTTCATTACGGAGCCGAGTTGTTTAAATAAATGAATTAATATTGACGAAACATCAGTGACCTAATAAATGATTAGTTAAGGCGCACATACATCACGCCGCGGGGACGCCGGGAGCCCTTAATTACTGCTTCGGAGGGGCGAGCAGGGCCGCCGCCACTGCCCGGCACCCCTTCCCGGCCCTGGACCCCCTCCTGGCCCCTGGGCTCCCCCCCAGACCCCCAGGGCTCAGGGGCCGGCTCTCCCAGCCTCGCCACCTCTGCCCCGGGTCAGACCTGGTCCCCGCCTCCTCCCTGCCCCCAGCATCCCTCCCCCACCCAGCGCCCCAGCACCCAGAGGGCCTGGTCAAAGCATGACTCCCTCCTCCTCCCTCCCTTACTGTGGCTCCCCAGTACACCCCAGAGAAAGACCCAAGCCCTCACCACAGCCCAGAAGAGCTCACGGGGCCCAAGCCCGGTCAGCAGCAGCTGCCTCCCTCCTCATCCCGCTTCCTGCCTCACGGTCTTTGCCCTGCTGTTCCCTCCACCCAGAGCTCCATCTCTGCTCTGGGCCTAGGCAAGCTCTGCTCACCTCAGGCTGCAGCCCCTCTGCGGGGGACGGTGCCCTGGGGGACCTGGACAGAAACGGAATCTGACCGGGAGGGAACCTGGGGAGATCTCTGAGGTAGGGGTGCTCCCAACCCAAACCCCCCACCTAAGGCATCTCCACCATCCACAGGGCCTCTGGCCCTCCCCGGGCACCCCTGCCCTGCCTGTGCCTCAGTTTCCGCAGGAGGACGTGACGGGGAGAATGGCCTAGGAGGACTCGGCAGAAGGGAGAGGAGACAGAGGCATCGCCAGGCCTTTAGGGGGCCCCCACTTGGGACGCAGACTCTGCAACAGGCATGATGGCCCCAGGCTCTCCCTGGTGCTGGGTGGGGGGCCCCTGGAGAGGCCGCAGCTAATGGCTCCTGAGAGGCGGGGGTGGGGGGGAGGCGGGGAGGGGGAGCTGCCAAGCCTGAGCTGAGAAGTGGGGAGAGGCTCTGTGGAGCTGAGGGCCAAAGGAGGGGAGGAGAGGGGAGGGTCGAGGAAGGCAGAGAGAGAGAGAGAGGTGAGATGGAGGGGGCGCAGAGACAGGGAGAGAGAGCGGGGCCCCACCTGGCCGTGTGCAGGGGCCTCTGAGAGGGCCTGGCAGCAGCCCTCCTCCCTAGCCCTCCTTGGGCCCGCCCCAAGGCCTTGACCAGAGCTGAGCATGGGCAGGACCTTGCTCTCATCTGTTAAGCACCTGCTGTATGCAGGGCTCATCCGTCTGTCCAGTATGGAATCCCCGTGGGGGGCAGGTACATGCTCCCCTCCCGGGGCCGCCCTCTCCTGAGACCCCCCCTGCTACACCCCCCCCCCCCCGCAGATGGCCAGCCCCTGCAGGGTCAGGTAGGTGGCCCCCGGGGAAGTGCTCAAGGTTGTACTGTGTGGTTGTGGGCCAAACTGGGCTAACCGCCTCCTTCTGCCTGGAAGAACCTCGGCCCTCCCTGAAGCTCTGGGAGACCCTCGGGCCCCTCTGGGACTCTCCGCCTGTTTCCCCGCAGTCAGAGCCTCCAAAACCCACAGTCAAGCTTCCTCCCTCAGAGGCAACCTGACCATCAGACCCAGAAGGGTCGGGTGTAGGGTTTCGTCTCCTGGGTTCTGTGAGCAAGTTTGTGCCCTGGTTCTGAGCCTCTGTGCCCCCATCTGAAGACCAGGTCAGTCACATTTCCCGCCTGAGGGGGCTGTTAAGGGGGTGGAGTGGGTAGCTGGGGCACACAGCCTGCAGAGGTGTCCAGGAGGTGGCGCTGGGAGAGGAGTCCTCCAAAGCCGAGTCTAAGCGGCTGGGATTTAAACTCCTAGTATTACCATTACTGCTAAGTACTATTGTGTAGTCGATCGACAAACGTTCACAGTGGGGGCCTTAGGAGCTGGCCTTGGAGGTGCATCAGGGGTGAGTGTGGGCACAGGGCAGGAGTCAGCTTGCTGCCACAGCAGGTGCCCGCGGGCAGGGAGCGTTCTCCTGAGGCTTCAGAAACTGGGACAGAGCAGCCTCCCAGGCCCCCACCCCAACGGAGGCCCATCAGTTCCTCTCCCGTCCGCCCTCCCCGCTCACCCCCTCCTTAGGCCACAGTGGCCCCCCCCATCTGCCTTCAGCCCTGCCCACCCAGGTCAAGCACCTCCCGGAGGCAGAGGGCAGAGGGCAGGGATGGTGGGAGGGCTGACCCCCCAAAACCAGTCCTTCCCCTTCCCTCTCCAAGCGACCCAAGCAGGGAGGCTCCCCAGGAACCAGCCGAGGCACGCAGGCTCGGCTCAGCCACTCTGGCTCCGGCCTCAGTTTCCCTGACTGTGTAATAGGATCATAAACTCCCCCAGCCCACCCCAAGTGTTGCGCAGGGCTTGGCGCGACCGTGGGGGCCGGTGCGGTCTAACCGCAGGAACAGACTCGCTTCTGTTCTCCTGGAGTGGGTCTCGGTTTCCCGCACCCCGCGCCCGGCCGGCTCACAGGACACGCGCAGAAGCGCGGCCGGTCCCCCCAGGGCGCCCCCCCACGCCGGGGCTCTGCGCCTCGGGGTCCGCGCGCCCGGGCCCGGCACCGGCCAGCCACGCCCCCGCCCGGGAGCACCGGGCCAGCCTGCGGGGAGCCGCTTCCAAGAAGCCCCGCGCTTCCTCCGCGCGGCCCCCGCCAGCCCGCCCTTCGCTGCCGGATAATCTAATCGCGTTTCCAAGGCTGCGATCGATAACCCCGAGGCGGCGCCAAAACGAGGCTCTTAAAGGGCCAGCAGCCCCGCCCAGCCTCCCCCCCAGAGCCCGCCGCAGGGAGTGGGAGCCTCTGGGGAGACAGGCCCGCCCCGTCCTGGCAGCGCCATGTGGCCCCACCTCAGGCTGCGCCCCCCGAGCCAGCAGCCAGACCTCTCCGAGCTGAGCAGGGGGCCTCCTCTGGAAAGGGGACCCCCAGGAGGCCCCCCCGCGGCACACCTCCTCCACATTGGCATCCGCCCCTCCTTGTCCGGATGGGGAAACTGAGGCTCAGAAAGGTCAGAGATGAGGTGTCTTGTGCAGGCTGGCTCTCCCCTCTCCGCCAGCATCTCCACTCAGCCCCCCAAGGTCCCCCGAGGCCCCCTTGGCCCTGCTTCCCTCCCCTTTCAAGCCCAGGCTACCTGTCCCGGGATCTATACAAACGCACTTAGCAATCGATGTCCCTGCAGGGCCCTGCCAATCGACCTGAGGTGGGGCCCCCCGGGGGCCCCCACACTGCCCAGCTGCCCTGCTGAGCTGTCCCCACCGCGGCTGAGAACCAGTGAGAAAGCCACCTCCTCCTGGTGTGTCTGGGGGACCTTCCCCTGCCAGCCGCCTGTCCGCAGACTCTTCGTCCTGAAAGGGAAAACCCTAACGGCCCCTGACAGCTTCCCACCAGACCAGGAGCTAGAAGGTGGAGCTGCTCAGAACCGGAACGGTCGGTGGACTCTTCCAGAGGCCAAGATGGAGGACAATCCCAGAAACTGTGAGGATGGGCTGAGCCGGAAGCAGGAGCAGTGGACGGCTCAGTAGCTGTAATGGCGGAGTCTTTCAGGCCAGTGATGGCCTCCGGCTCTGGAGAGACCGGGTGGGCTTGCTGCCTGGCCTGGTGTGCTCCGGCCGTAGGGCTGGTTTCCAGCGACAGACCTGTCCAGTGCCTGTTCAGATGGCCTTGTTATCAGCTGAAAATTGGGACGAGGACAGGCTGGGGACCCTGCCTTGCACAAACCAAGGGCTCCGAAGAACTGGCCTGGGCCAGACCTAGAGTCTGGAAGTCAGAGGGGCCACGGCTTGGGGACACAGAGGCCCTGAGAGGGTCATGCCATCAGTGTGCCTAAGGCTCACTTGACCTCTGACCCTCCTGACTCTACCCCCAAGGACCCTCTTGCCCTCTCCAAGTCTCTCCACCCCCACTCTGCCCGAGTGACCCCCGTCCTAACCCCACAGCTTTCCCCCCCCTCTATCCCGACACCCAAGACTGACCCCACTTCCTTGTCACCTTCTGGGTGCAGGGTTGGGGCCACAGAGGTGAGAGATTGATCGGAGGGCTGACCCTGTGGCCACTGTTGCCAAGGAGATGGCCCATGGGGGCTGGAAGGGTGGCCAGGGCCAGGGGGTGACAGAGGGACAGAGAGAGGGAGGAGAGAGCGGAAGGGGAGGAAGAGAGGGACAGACGGAGGGAAGGACAGAGAGACGGACGGAGGGCGCCACTGTAAAGGGTCACAGTCTTCACAAATGAGCCTCCTGAGCAGCCAGCCAGGGACAGCGGCTGGGAACTGGTTCTCACCCACCCTTGAAAGTGCCCTTTCATGAAATGCTGTCTGCAGACATGGCCCGGAAGCCCAGATGCAGCGACGGCCACCCAAGGTCACCCAGCAAGCAGGTCTGTGAGCCGGGGAAGCCAGCACCTGCCTGTCCTCTGTTCACACCTGGGGAACCAGGGCAGGTGTCCTGGAAGAGGGGCCAGTAGCACAGGGCCCTGCAGGATGCATAGGAGTTCGTGGGGGTAAGAGCGGGAATGGTAAGGAGTGGGAAAGTTGGTGGTGGGGTGCCGGGGGTCCCTTCCCTGCTCGGCAGGCTCAGCAGCCGCGGGACCGTCGCGGACCGGCTGTCTTCGGCGGGGCTGCTGGAGCCGGGCCTGGATTTACCACAGCTGTGCCTCGGCGCTCCCACGCTGAGCGGCTTCCGGGGTGCCCCACCCCCCCCACCCCCGGGCACAGACACCGAGGGCTCTACCCGGGAGGACGCACTGGGCCACCAAAGCAGAGAGAGGGGGTGGAGGAGAGGACTGACCGACGGCTCTACCCGGAAGGGACCCACAGGCCTGAGCGTGCGTAAAGGGCCAGAAGCGGCGGACACGCGTGACCACGCTGGGCCGCCCAGGCAAACCCGCCCCAGACCACGCCTGCGCGCAGGTGGACGAACAGAACCAGGCCGCACACGTGCGGACCCGCAAATGCGCGCGCACGGGCACGGCCGGGTCAGGACGCGCGTGCCCGAGCCCGCCGGGACCCGCGCGCGCTCTCGGGGCCTCCCGCGCTGCACAGGCACGCGCGGGCGCCGATCGCAGGCGCGGGCGGCGGGCGCCCCCTGGTGGGCTCGGGCCGCGGTGCGGGCCCCGCTGAGCCTCCGGCCCGGTCCCGCGCGGACGCCGAAGGCTGGGGGTCCCGGCGAGAACCGCCCCGAGGGCGTTCGGACGGGGTTCGGACGGGCTGCCGGCTCCGGCCCCCATTTCCTTCCTCCCGGTCGGACCTCGCGGCCCCTCCTGTGGGCGCCCGCGCGCCCGGGTCCGGGGGAGTCGAGCCCGTCCGCTGCCCCCCCACCCAGGGGTCTCCCAGGGGTCCCCCGGGGCAGGGTGGGGCTCCGCGGGCGGGGGCTCCAAAGGAGGACCCGCGGCCTCACCCGGGGGCGCCGCCAGGTGGCAGCACGAGCCCGACGGCGCGCCCCGGGCCTGGGCCCCGCCCCGACGGCCCTCCGCGCCCTGTGCGGTCCGGGTCCCAGCCTGTCGGGTCCGTTTCCCGCTTCGCGATGGGGACGTGGAGGCGACCGGGTGGGACGCGTGCGTGGTGCAGGTGGCACGAGGGCCTCTCGGAGAGGGGACGGCGCGTGAAGGGAGCGGCGTGCGACGGCCCGGAGGCTGGTGGTGGGAGCCCGGGGGGGGGGGGGGACGGGGGGGGGGGGCTGCAGGGCCTGGGGCGCGCCCGGAGCCCGGGGGGCCGGAACTGGGGCGCAGCTCGCGGCGGGGGTAGACGGCGGCCCTGGGTTTCTGGCCTGAAGCGCGAGTCAGGGCCTCCGAGTCCTGAGGTTTAAGACACAGTCGGATCCTCAACTTTCCAGGCAGGGAGCTTAGGCGGGAGCCACCTGCAGAAAATTTCAGAATCCTGTTTCCCTGCGGATGACAAGGTTGATGTCCCAGTTTCAAGAGCGAGACCCTGGGACTCCTGAGGGGTGGGGTCCTTGGGACGCAAGGGTGGAGGCGACACTGCGGGCCAGGGATCCTGTCCCCAGAGGCCCACACTCCCAGGCCTGGGGAGAAAGGCCTGTCCTCACCGCCCGCCCAGCTCCAAGAGTCTCTGCGCCTTTAAAATAATGCGGCAAAATTAGCAGCTCTGCCTTCATTAATATGCAAAAATGCAAATCAGGGGGTGATTAAGCGGCAGGCCCCAGGATATTTCTGCTGTGACTGTTTCCAGGACTGCTGTGCTGGCAGAGCTGGGGGGGCTGCAGAGCTGGCCCACCTCCCTGCCTCCCCCAGGCACTCTCTTTCTTGCAGCAGCTCCCTGCACAGCCCCTCCTGACCACCTTCCCCATGGCCTGGCCCTGGAGGCCCTTAATGGGGAAGCAGTTACAGAGGGTCAGCCAGGTCAGCTCACTGTGTGGCCTGGGGATGGAGAGCCAGCAACTTGGCTGAGGACGGCCCTGGGCCTCAGGACCTTTGCACTGGCCATGAGCCAACCAAGATCACTCCCAGCCTCCACACCCCCTCCCTGAGACCCTCTCTGGCCACTTAGATCTGACCCTGAGGACAGCTTCATTTGCCTCTAAAGTGGTTCCTGTTTCTTCCCCAGGCCAGCTATGAGCCCAAGGGACAAGGACCTCCAGCCTGTGGTCCCACCGAGCGCCTGTGTCCAGCGAGCGCATCCAGTCCCAGGTGCCCACAGACACTCTACAGATGGGACACTGAGGCTCGCCAAGGGGAGACTTGCTCAGGGTCCCCAGGCTCATGAGAGGTGCCTCCCATCGGGGGAGGAATAGAGACCGTAATGAGGGCACAGAGGCAGGGACAGTCCTGTCCACTTGCACAGGCCGGGAAAGGTGAAGGGGGCTTCTAATGCCACCAGGTGGGCCCAGCCTTCCACCCTGACAGCCCGAGGAGGCCAAGTGCAGGCAAGGGGAGTTAGAGATAGGGAGAGGGAGGCAGGCGCAGGGACAGAAGGAGACAGAGAACGAGAGACAGACACACCGCGACAAAGAGAGTCGGAGAGACCTAGAGACAGAGAGACCGCCCCGGCGCAGGCCCCTCCCAGCAGAGGATGGAGCTGGCCCCAGGCCAAAACCGCCAGCTGCTGCCTCCCCTCCCCCCTACCCCCTCCCTCCTGCAGGCAGGTTGGGGGTTGGGCCCCAGAGGAGCCTCAGCTGCTGCTGCCACACACACCAGCCCTCAGGCTGCTGTGGCTGGCCCCACCAGCTGTCCCAGGACCCCCGCAGCCCCCCCCCCGGGGCCAGTGGAGATGCTTTTGCCTCAGCCAGGCGCCACTCTTTATCTGGCCTCAGGACGTCCCTCTGAGCCTCAGTTTCCCCACCTGTGAAATGGGGACCACCGTCCTCTCCAACCTCAATATCCCCCGAGTGCCTGCTGTGTGCAGGGGCCCAGGCTGGGTGCGGGGGATGCAGCAGCGGCCAGGCCGGGCCACCAGGCTGTCCTGGTGGAAAGGGGCGGGGTCCCAAGCAAATCAGAAAGCTGTGGATATTGGGAGGTGCGAGAGAAAAGCTAATGGACTAGCATACCAGGCTGGAGACTGAGGGAGGGGGGCTCCTGGCAGGGGCCCAGCTGTGCAAAGACCCCCAGGGAGGAGCGGGCAGGAGAAGTGCTGGGGGGAGCACGCCAGAGCACAGGCTGCGAGCTTGTCTCCAGGCCTTGCTGCTGTCCCTGGAGTCTCCCCTCTCCCTCCAGGCCTCCCCAGGCCCCAGCACTGCTCACGCAGCCAACCCACAGGCAGGGAAGGAATGGGGAGCCGGTGGGTGAATTTCTTGCTCTGTGCGCCCATTTTGCAGACCTTGTCAAAACGAGACACAGAGAGGTCAGGGGCCGGCCTGGGACCCAGAGTTCTGCCCTGCCCTGGGTCCCGCTGGGGGTGGGAGGAAATGCAGAAACTGTGAGGGGACCAGGCCCCTCCCCAGAGGGCAGGGCGAGGGCCAGACCTACAGGGCTTGGACTCCTCCAGCCTCGGTGCACGTTGGGAAACTGAGACTAGCGACCTTCACAGGAGAGGATCCTTGAGACCCTCCCCCCATGACCCAGTTCCTCCTGTGCAGGGCTTGGGGCTCTCCCTGCCCTCAGGAAAGGGACTGTCCCTCCATGCTCCCCCAGCACCGGCCCAGACGGAGGCCAGGAGGCTCAACCTCTCCTCTGGTGCTTGGCACGGGCTCTGATCCCCTTTAGCTGGTCAGAACTCGGGCTTTGAGGTGGGGGGGATGATCTCACTGGACCCGGCAGAGCCCCTCAGCCTCTGCTCACTCTTGGATGGCCCTGGGAGGGCCCCTCCCTGGAACACGAGGGTTTTCCCCCAGAGGATCCCTGGCCGCTGGAGACCTGCCCCCCTCCAGGGAACGCCCAGGGAGCCTGAAGGGCTTGGGGTACCATCTCCATTCTGCGACTCCGCGGGCTCACGGAACTTCAGCTGTGACGTGGAAAACTAAACTTTCTTTTAACTTAAAAAGTACAAACACACATACACACATGGAGAAAATAAAGGCCAACTTCTCAACTAATTCCACTTCTTAAATATAAATACAAAGTAAGAACTGAAAGTCTCCCCCCTCCCCCAGAGTAACCGCTGAACCCTGGGGACGCTTCCTCCTGCATTTTTTCGAAAAGCCCTTTTTTCCTTTACAAAATCTCTACCCCCAAAATGGTGCCGTGAGTTTCAAACTTGTATCTTTTCCGGCGATTCACCCACATCTTTCTTGCTCAGAATATGCGTGCAGACCCCCTTCACTGTAAGGGGGGGACAGCATTCCTCCTAGGACGGTGGTGTCATTTTCTTGTGTGACCCCTTTTGCTGGGCATGGGTTGTTTCAACGTTCCTGTAGTTGCTACGATGGTTATTGGATTTCTCTGTGTTAGGACTGGAATTGGAGGGGAAGTTCAAAGGGATATAGTAGATTTTCTTTATTGGAATACATACCCTCCAGTGGACCCCACACCCCGTTCCACCACCACAGAATATGGCCAGTCTTTTTTTTTTTTTTTTAATATTTTATTTATTTGACAGACAGAGATCACAAGCAGGCAGAGAGGCAGAGAGAGAGAGGAAGAAGCAGGTTCCCTGCCGACCCTGGGATCATGACCTGAGCCGAAGGCAGAGGCTTTAACCCACTGAGCCACCCAGGTGTCCCGATATGGCCAGTCTTTTACCATTTTGCCAACTGTGAGGTCAGTGAGTGTTTTCTTCCGGCGTATTTGCATTTCTTTCATCAGGAGTGACTTCAAGTTTCTTTTTCTCGGTCCCTTTAACTGCCATTCTTATTTCTTCTTGTATGAACTAATGTTCCTTTCTTTGCCTGGTTTTCTGTATGGTTATTTTTGTCATTGATTTGTAGGAACTCTTTGCATATGGAGGCTATACATCCTTCTGTTACTATGTTGTCAGTACTTTCTGTTGTCTAACCTCCTGTGTGTGTCTGTTTAATGCAGAAGTGTTGTGTTCTTATAGAGTCCCATATGAAGATTTTTCTTTTTATATGTCTTGGCCTTTGTGCCTTTTCCACCCCTGAAGAGGACAAAGGGATGGAAAGGGTATGCGACGCTTGCCTTTTCGGAGATTCCTCCAATTCTAGGGAGCTCAGATGAGCCCAAGCACTTCCCACCCGCGATCCCGACTCACGCACCCCCTGCCGGGGCCGTTGGAAAACTCCTGTCTGCACAAGGGCAAGTAACGGCCAGGCCTGGGCCCAGGGGCCTGGGAACCCAGAAAGGGCTGGACGTCACCCCAGAGAGGAAGAACCAGGGGCTGTCTCCCTCCCTGGGCCTCTTGGAGGACCTGTGTTTATGACCTTTTCATTTTCTCTGTAAATATGCAGTCGGGCATTTTGGGGGGACTCAGTGTTCTCTTCAGCAAAATGGGGCCAGTCACGGCCCCC